>NW_027512426.1:0-82500 GCF_048772815.1 Callospermophilus lateralis
GTAGTTGGAAGAGATGACTGTGTCCACCGGAGCTTGAACTCTAGGTGTGATTACCCTTAGAGACTGAGTTCTGGAACTGACCTCAGAGAAGTATTGCAAAAAATAGTGTTGGGATTTTAGGAGGTCACGCATGAGAATCACCCTTGTAATCTGAGATCTAGGCCCAGGATGGCTTTCCACAGTACTCGGGGATTCTGAGCCAGGATATCACATGATTTAATTCTTAAAGACTTGGGACCCTTAGTTGAGAATACAAACACACATGGATCTCACTTTGTATACCTCAATGGGCCTGGATTCATGTGACCTTTTGGCCACTCTTTGGGAAGCCTTCCCCGTGAGTGATCTCCAGAGCTTTCATTGAAATGAGCTTCCTCACCATTTAATGGTTCCTGAATTAATTGAAACCCACAGTGCCTCCAACTTCATCCTTGAAAAATGGCTAGATAAATACCATGAAATTTTTGAAATTTCCATGACCAGGTGGCACTGGATAAACTTTGAATGTCCTGTTGCTGATCATGATGGTACCAAACTGTGCCTTGATTGACTGGGTTTCGTGAAAAATATTGTAGAACAGAGATGCCAGTAAGTTGGAGCCTGCTGAGTAGTGGGCATAGAGCAGTGGACTGTAGGTGTGTAAATAAATATTTTTGGTAGGATCACCTGGATCTTCCATTGGCTTCCAAAAGACTTGCTACTGACATGGTGCAGGCAGCCGACCCTTATATGTAAAGGCATCTTTTTATATGGAGAGGTTTCAGGGCAATGTTCAGCAGAATCAGGTTGCTATAGTCAAGTGGGAAAGCTATGTGGGATTAAAGCCTGGTTCGTACATTCTCTTGTCGACCATGACAAACCACACGTGACAGAACTCCCTCTATCATTGTGTCCCAGTTGAACTCCTTGTATTTCATGAATCTAATACGAAACTCCCAGTTCAGGAGTAAGAAACACCCTGAAAATTGGAGCATGACCAAATGGCTTCACAGACCACACGGGAAGACACTTAGCTCTCAGTGGCCACAGTTTACCTACAAAGAGAGAATTCAGAACTGCTGCCTCATTTTCATTAGAAAATAAGGAACCATGTCCTCCAGGTCACATAGATGCAGACCCAGATATCATGGTGTCACTACAAACGAAACTAAATTTCCTGACAATTACAAATATTTCATGTGCCAACCACAGAGGAAGTTTCTCAAGAAGTCTTTAGGCCAGCAGAGCTCCATGTTTGTGAAGTGTTTACCCTCTCCCTTACTTTTGGAAACTGTTCTTCTACTTCCAGTGTTGTGAACTTCTGAGCATTTTACATTTCTCATATGTATTCACAGATTTTCTAACTCCTCTCCTCTAAATGTGTCTTACTTGGAGTGATGGTTATGTCAAGCCATTGTTCTGGAAGAGAGTGGGAAGTTGTTCCTGTAGTACATTTTTGCATACACATTAGATTAATTTTTCTATTTTCCATTTGAAATACTGAATCCCTGACACCAACCCATACCCTACTAGAATCTGACTACTAATCCTAATATGATGGAGAAAAAGAAACCTAACTGAATAGAAATACAGTCCTTTCATAGGAAGCATGGTGTATACTTGTATTTGCCTTCTGCTTTATCAAGAGTATGTGTTTTAAATCTAGTCAACTTTTTATTATAATATTTCTTCATGAGTTTTTAAAGTTATCACATATGTAAATTCCTGTCTCCCTTTCTCTGTATCCTATTCAGCACATGTATTTTTATGCACATATACTATCCTACCTGGTATCCCACGTACATTCTTGTGAGCTCACTGACATTGGAATATAAAAATTGTGAAAAGAGATGACTCCCCCTAAATACTGATTGAACTGAAAATTCAACCTATGGGTGAGCTTCCTAGTAAAAAACATTATACATAAATCCATGTTAAGTAAAATGAATATTTTTGGATATGTGGATGAATTATATTTTATGATGAATTTCAATTGGCATATATATTTCTACATATTAATTTGTGTGTGTGTTTGTGTGTGTATTTGTGTGTGTATATATATATATATATATATATATATATATATATATATATTCTCCAGAATTTCCAAAATATGAAATATATGTATCTTATTATACACTCCCTAAATTCATTCGTATTCATGTATTTGGGTGTATAATCAACTTTACACAAGATTATTCTAAGAAATACTCAACCACCTGAAATACATATTGGTTTCCTACTACTGAAAACTAAGTTCAGTGAATGGTGCTTACAAATCCTAATATTTCTACTGTAACTGACCCAGTTTAACATCAATGCAAATAGATTTCTATGGGACATGATGTGTATTTTGAAGTTCATTTTTATTAAACACTGGTACATTAAAATTTCTTCAGTTTATGTACATCATAGGATATAGTTTTTTCATTCACAACTTCACAAATTTATAGGCATTTGGTTCACTTTCAATTACTTACTATTTCAGAACACATGTATTCCTCCATATTTCTCTACTGGTCTTTTCACTTGACTTCATTCTAAACACATTATTTTCGATTCCATTATCATTGTTCAAGCAAAACTCACTCTTCATGATAAACTGTAACCCTAATATTACCATTAGATATATAACAGGTTGGAATGAATGTATGTATATCAATATAAGATTTCATATATTTTTTTTCAGATGCAAATTCAATCCATTATTTAAAGTTGGAACCAGTTATATACTTTATTCACAATATGGTCTATTCATGCATCATCTGAATAATCATCAACACAGGGTACACCTTTTCGTATCCCCAGTACTAATTTATAAGTTTTCAGGATATTGCTCCCCATAATGGTGGAAGAAAGACTCATGTCACCTGATCTACATATACATTTATCACAGTAGTATTCTGGACACAAAATGCAAAGGTCACACTTATGATTGTACCAAAGCCTAAATGGAAAGTGAGCATGGATTATTAAAAACATCTGTCCAGGTTGAGTAATGCTCTCAAATGTCAATCCTCTTTGTTACTACATATTTGTTTTTTCCTAAGATTATATATTCAACCTCAAGCCTTTTGAAAATATCTAATCCTATCACTCACTTTATACTATGCCTGATTTCTTAATGTCCCTATTGATATCTGCTTTTCTACATATTGTCCCCAGTTCATCATTGTGACTGTAACTTCAAATGTGCTGACATTTACATTCACTCTCTATCTGAAACCCTATTGCTAAAGAACTTTTGGTCCAACTCCTATACTCACTATTCTTCCTAAACCTACTGACTATCTTCCTAATCCTACAGACTATCCCTTTTTGACTGCATGTTCTCTTCTACATTCAAACATCCGAGATACATGGTCCTATGCCATTGTATATCGATTTATCTGAGACCTCGGTGCAGAACATAATTCAAGCTAAGTATACCAATCGTGGTTTCAATTCCTATCTGGGCTTCAAATCTTTCCTAGATCTCTGTTCTCATACATATATTTCACGTCTATATTCTTATAAATATCACAGGTTCCCAATACCATTATTCATCCAGCATAATTATTCCTAACCCAAATCGAACATGCTATTAACCCTAACCATACACTGTTCCCTCAATCTCATTTACAGAAGAGCAGGAACAGAGTTGGTCTTACAATACAGGAAGGTAGGGGATCTTCCACCAGCTGACAACATCAAAAGTCCATGCAGAAATAATCCCTGGAGAAGATGTAGACAGCTATGAGGGACCTGAGAGAGGAAAAGTCATCTTACATGGAAAACATCCTGGTCATGATGAAAGGATGTGTCTGAATCAGCCTCTCTTTTCTTAATGTAGTGAAGATGGACCAAACCAGGCCTGTGTGGAGAGTTGATCCCGGGTGCCTATGGTTGATATACCATTCTAACTTGTGAAAATGTCAGAGCAAGTAGGTGCAGCCTCCATC
The DNA here is from genome assembly GCF_048772815.1 of Callospermophilus lateralis. Lineage (NCBI taxonomy): Eukaryota > Metazoa > Chordata > Mammalia > Rodentia > Sciuridae > Callospermophilus > Callospermophilus lateralis. The sequence goes on from NW_027512426.1 coordinate 3,921, forward strand.
TGATGGGACCCTCGGAAGGAACTGTTAGGAAAATGTGGTTGCCAGGGTAGTGACCTCATTCAGTTCCTGAAGGAAATGAACTCAACTTACTTCCTTGGTGATGAAACTCTCTGAACATGGGATCCAGGAAGCCAGGCACCCAAAGCCAGTCCCAGTGCAAGTCCCAGTGGTCAAACTTGTTTGGATTTACCAAGGACAGAGTCAGTCTTTCTTGGTACATACTGATGTGAGGTTGGCCAAATGCCAGGAAGATCTGAAGAGGGGCCTTTCCTGAGAAAGCAGGTAGTGGCTCATCGCTGGCTTCTGACAGCATCACAGAGTTAGCCACGGAGACCAGATCAGAGACAGGACACCCCAATATGGGGGAATATATCATGGCCCACCAGTCAGAGGACACTCTGTATAGTCAGAGACCTACTGGGGGAAGGAGGTGCCTTTGTGGGTGTGGTTGTGGGTTTGTTGTTTTGTCTCCTGTTCTCAGAATAGGTAGGAAAGGTGGTTTGTTAGTTTTGGAGTGGACTGTTTCTAGTAAGTCATTTGACAAGGCGAGTGTTTCTGTGTCTATATATCCCATTGTGTCCGTGGTTGTAGACATTAGAAAAGAAAATGCATCAAGGGATTTGTCCAGTCTACTAGAAAGCTTCCCAGCATTCATCCTGTGCAATTTATGAATGAACTGCAGCTTGCCTTATAAATGGGCAACACTCGCCATCTTCCTAAGTTCCTGTTTTCTTCCTGAATTCTGGCCACTCTCTAGAATACGCTCATGGTTTTGTGTCCACCCCAAGCACTGTGACATGGCAATGTACTGGATAGCTGAAGGGAATGGCGAGTATCTCAGAAAACTCAGATATCAGTGTGACCAAGAAAGTCTCAGTGGAGAAACCCTGCTTTGGGCCTTTTGCTTCCCTGTCTGTTGCCCTGAATGTCAGGAAGGTCTTTGCCTCCGGCAACCCCTTTGTGAAGACTGAAGAAAACAGTTTTCAAATGGAAATAAATGGGCATCACCTGTGGCTCTTTGCTTAATTGCTTTGGAAAGGGATGTTTCTGAATCTGCATCTAGGCCCTGTGTGAGCCTGTGGCTTAGATTCTCAGCACCTGATGGATCTAAAGAAAGATCCCATGTGTGCATCCAAAACTAAAATGGCAAAAAGGGCAGTCATAGTGGATGAAGTCTCTTGCCTTCCTCCAGACAAAAGCTGAATAAAGATACTATAGAACTCAATAGCACAATCAATAACCTAGACGTAACCAACATATATAAAATATATCAACCATCATCAAGTGGATACACGTTCTTCTAAGCAGCACATTGATCCTACTCCAATATAGACCATATATTATGCAATAGGGAAACTCTTAGTAAATATAAAGGTATGGAGATAGTACCATGCACCATATCTGATCATAATGGATTGAAACTTTAAATCAATGAAAAAAAAAGGAAGGAAAAATTCTACATCACATGGAAAATGCACAATATGTTACTGAATGATCAGTGGGTTACAGAAGACATAAAGGAGGAGATAAAAAAATTCTTAGAGACAAATGACAATAGAGACACAACATACCGGATTGTATGGGACACAATGAAAGCCGTTTTAAGAGGGAAATTCATTTCTTGTAATTCTTTCCTCAAAAAAAGAAAAAAACAACAACAAATAAATGAACTCACACTACACCTCAAAAACCTAGAAAAGGAAGAGCAAAACAACATCAAATGTAGTAGAAGACAAGAAATAATTGAAATTAGAGGAGAAATCAATGAAATTGAAACAAAAAATCTACATTGTAAAAATTGAAATAAATAAGAGTTGGTTCTTTGAAAAAATAAATATGTTCAACAGGCCCTTAGCCATGCTAACAAAGAGAAGAAGAGAGAGAACTCAAATTACTAACATATGGAATAAAGATGGAAATATCACAACACACACTACAGAAACACAGAAGATAATTAGAAAGTATTTTGAAACCCTATATTCCAATAAAATAGAAGATAAAGAAGATATCGATAAATTTCTTAAGTCATATGATCTGCCCCGATTGAGTCAGGAAGACACCCACAATTTAAATAGACCAATAACAAAGGAAGAAAAATAAGAAACCATCAAAAGACAACCAACCAAAAAGAGCCCTGGAACGGATAGGTATACAGTGGAGTTCTACAAAACCCTCAAAGAAGAATTAATACCAATACTTTTCAAGCAATTTCAAAAAATAGAAAAAGAAGGAGTTCCTCCAAATTCATTCTATGAGGCCAACATCACCCTGATTCCAAAACCAGACAAAGACACTTCAAAGAAAGAAAACTACAGACCAATACCTCTAATAAACTTGGATGCAAAAATTCTCAATAAAATCATGGTGAATTGAATACAAAAGCATATCAAAATAATTGTGCTTCATGATCAAGTAGGATTCATCCCTGGGATGCAAGCCTGGATCAATTTATGGAAATCAATAAATGTAATCCACCACATCAATAGACTTAAAGACAAAAACCATATGATCATCTCGATAGATGTAGATAAAGCGTTTGACAAAGTACAGCATTCCTTTATGTTCAAAACAGTATAAAAATTAGGGATAACAAGAACTTACCTCAACATGGTAAAAGCTATATATGCTAAACCTCAGGCTAGCATCATCCTAAATGGAGAAAAACTGAAGGCATTCCCTCTAAAATCTGGAACAAGACAGAGATGCCCTCTATCACCACTTCTATTCAGTTTAGTTCTTGAAAAACTAGCCAGAGCAATTAGACAGACAAAAGAAATTAAAGGCATAAAAATAGAAAAAGAAGAACTTAAATATTCGCTATTTGAGGATGACATGATAATATATTTAACAAACCCTAAAGGGTATGCAAAGAAACTGCTAGAGTTAATAAATGAATTCAGCAAAGTGCCAGTATATAAAATCAACAAGAAAAAATCAAAGGCATTCCTGTATATCAGCAACAAAACTTCTGAAATTGAAATGAGGAAAACCACTCCATTCACAATATCCTCATAGAAAATAAGATACTTGGGAATCAACCTAAAAAAAGAGGTGAAAGATTTATACAATGAAAGTTACATAACTCTAAAGAAAGAGATAGAAGAAGATGTTAGAAGATGGAAAAATGTACCCTGTTCATGTATAGGCAGAACTAACATCATCAAAATTGCGATATTACCCAAAGTTCTCTACAGGTTTAATGCAATGCCAATCAAAATCCCAATGGCATTTCTTGTAGAAATATATAAAGCAATCATGAATTTCATATGGAAAAACAATAGACACAGAATAGCAATAGCAATTCTAAGCAGGAAGTGTGAATCAGGATGTATAGCGATAACAGAGTTCAAACTGTACTACAAAGCAATAGTAACAAAAACAGCGTGGTATTGGTATCACAAAAGTCAGCTGGACCAATGGTACAGAATAGAGGACACAGAAACCAATCCACAAAAGTACAACTTTCTTATATTTGAAAAAGGGCCTAAAAGCATGCAATGGAGGAAGGATAGCATCTTCAACAAGTGGTCCAGGGAAAATTGGAAATCCATATGCAACAAAATGAAAATGAATCCCTTTCTCTCGCCATGCACAAAAGTTAACTCTAAATGGATCAAGGAGCAAGATATAAAATCAGAGACACTGCATCTAATAGAAGAAAAATTTGGCTACGATGTACATACTGTGGGGTTGGGCTCCAAATTTTTTAATAGGACAGCCATAGCACAAGAGTTAATAACAAGAATCAACAAATGGGACTTACTTAAACTAAAAAGTTTTTTTCGAAACAAGAGAAACAATAAGAGAGGTAAATAGAGAGCCTACATCTTGGGAACAAATTTTTACCCCTCACACTTCAGATAGAGCCCTAATATCTAGAATATACAAAGAACTCAAAAATTAAACAATAAGATAACAAATAAACCAATCCACAAATGGGCCAAGGACCTGAACAGAAACTTCACAGAGGAGGACATACAATCCATCAACAAGAACATGAAAAAATGCCCACCATCTCTAGCAGTTAGGGAAATTCAAGTCAAAACCACCCTAAGATACCATCTCACTCCAGTAAGATTGGCAGCCATTATGAAATCAAACAACAATAAGTGTTGGCGAGGATGTGGGGAAAAGGGTACACTTGTACACTGCTGGTGGGACTGCAAAATGTTGAGGCCAATTTGGAAAGCAGTATGGAGATACCTGGGAAAGCAGGGAAAGGATCCACCATTTGACCCAGCTATCTCACTTCTCGGACTATTCCCTGAGGATCTTAAAAGAGCGCACTATAGGGATACTGCCACATCACTGATCATAGCGGCACAATTCATAATAGCTAAACTGTGGAACCAAACTAGATGACCTTCAATAGGCGAATGGATAAAAAAAGGGGCATCTATACACAATGGAGTATTATGCAGCATTAAAAAATGACAAAAATCATTGAATTTGAAGGGAAATGGATGGCATTAGAACATATAATGCTAAGCAAAGCTAGCCAATCCTTAAAAAACAAATGCCAAATGTTTTCTTTGATATAAAGAGAGCAAATAAGAACAGAACAGGGAAGAAGAGCATGAGGAAAATATTACCACTAAATGGAGATGAGTGGGGGGAGAGAAAGGGAGAGAGAATGGAAAGCATATGGAAATGGTAGGAGACACTAAATGTTACACAAAATTCCATATAAGAGGTTGTGAGGGGAAAGGGGGGGAAACAAGGGAGAGAATTGAATAATAGCAGATGAGGTATAGAGGGTAGATGGTTGGGGAGGGGAGGGGGATAGTAGGGGATAGGAAAGGTAGCAGAATACAACAATCACTAATATGCCATTATGTAAAAACGTGAGTATGTAACTGATGTGATTCTGCAATTTGTATTGGGGTAAAAATGGGAGTTCATAACCCAAATGAGTCAAATGTATGAAAGATGATATAGCATGAGCTTTTGAACAACCAAAAAAAAGAAAAAAAAAGGAATTTAATTTCCAATATTTGAGACATTTTACAACTTTATTTTTTAATAAAATTGGCTTTTATTTGTTATCTTACTTGCTGTTATCTGCCTTTCAGTTTGAAAAAACGATGTGCTGTAGCCATTCATCCATGTAGTATGTAACAGAAAATTTTCAGTGTCTCCATATAACCAGATTGGCAAGGCATCAAGGTTTCCCTCACAAACAAGATAAAGGCTTTTGCATAAGAAATTTAATATTCTGCAATACAATTTTTTTTTAACTTTCCAATTAAATTTCAATTTTTTTTTAAAAAAAGAAGAAACTAAACCCCACAGTAAGAAGGCCTCAAAGTGGAGAAGTGGAGCAGTATTAATGGCAGGCCTATTTAATCACTCCTGGTTCACAGGAAGGGTGTCCAGGCCACCCTGACTTTAGGCAAATGAGGGGCAAGAAAGCTTATTTGGGCCACTGTCTTGGGCTGTGCCCCTCATGAAAAACTCCAGCCAGAGGTTATGAGGAGTGTCTATGTGGAAGAAGATGAGGACAATGTGGGAGTGTTTTGGTTTTAATTGTGGTCATTTGTGTGGCAGATGGAAGAGATGACTGGGTCCAACTGGGCTTGAACACTGGTGTGATTCCCCTTAGAGAATGAGTTCTGGAACTGACCTCAGATAAGTATTGCCATGAATTGTATTGTGATTTCAGGAGGCCACACATGAGAGTCGCCCTTTGAAACTGAGATCTAGGCCCAGGGTGGCTTTCCCAAGAGTACTGAGAATCTCAGCTAGGATATCACATGATTTTATTCTGAAAGACTTGGCACCCATAGTTGAGAGTCAAAACACACATGGACCTCACATTGTAGACCTCAATGGGCCTGGCTTCATGTGACCTTTTGGCCACTCTTTGGGAAGCCTTGCCTGTGAGTGTTCTCCAGATCTTTCATTGAAATGAGCTTCCTCAACATTTAATGGTCCCTGAATGAATTGAAACCCACAGTGCCTCCACCTTCATCCTTGAAATTTGTCTAGATCAATACCATGAATGTTTAGAAATTTTCATGACCAGATGGCACTGGAGAACCTTTTGATGTACTTTTGCTGATCATGAGTATACCAGACAGTGCCTTGATTGACTGGGCTTCATGAAAATGTTTAGAACAGAGATGCCAGAAAGTTGGAGACTGCAGAGTAGTGGGCCTAGAGCAGTGGTGGGAAGGTGTGTGATAAAACATCTGTGGTGGGGCCATGTGGATCTGCCATTGACTTTCAATTGTCTTGAGACAGACATGGTGCAGCCATCAGACCATTGTATATAAAGGCATCTTGTTATATGGAGAAGTTTCAGAGCAATGTTTAGAATCAGGTTGCTATGATCAAGGGGGCAAGCTATGTGGGATAGAAGCCTGGTTGGTGCATTCTACTGTATACCAGGGTACACGTACCACACGTGACAGAACTCCCTCCAGCACTGTGTCCCAGTTGAACTCCTTGTATTTCGTGATGCCAATACCAAACTACCAGTGCAGCAGCAAGAAACACCACGAAAAGTGGAAGATGACCAAATGGTTTCACAGTCCACACGGGGAGACACTTAGCCCCCAGTGGCAATAGTTTACCTACAAAGAGAGAATTCAGCATTGCTGCCTCATGTTCATTGGAAAATAAGATGCCATGTCCTCCAGGTCACATAGATGCAGACCCAGCTTAGATGGTCTCACTATAAAGGAAGCGAAAGCTCCTGAAAACAACATATATTTCAAGTCCCCAACCTCAAAGGCAGTTTCTCAAGAAGTGTTTAGGCCAGCAGATCTTCATGTCTGTGGAGTATTTCCCATGTCACTTACTTTTGGAAACTCCTCTACCACCTCCAAGGTTGTGCACTCCTGAGCATTTTCATTGCAGATATATATTTACAGATTTTCTAACTCTTCTCCTCTAATTGTGACTTACTTGGGGCAATGGTAATGTCAAGTCATTGTTCTATATGAGAGAAGGAAGATTTTTTTGTAGCACATATTTGCATACACATTGGATTCATTTTTCAATTTTTCATTCGAAATACTGAATCCTTGACACTAGCCCATACACTTATAGACTCTGACTACTAATACTAATATGATAAGAAAAATAACCAAAACAGAATAGAAATACAAGCAGTTCAGAAGAGGCATGGTGTGTAGTTGTACTTGCCTTTTGCATGATATAAGGTAGGAGTAATAAATCTAGTCAATTATTTGTTGAAATAATTCTCCATGTGTTTTTAAAGTTAAGAAATATGTGAATTTCTGTCTCTCTTTCTCTTTAGCCTATTAAGCACATGTATTTTTATATGCACAAATAGAATCCTACCTGGTTTCACACGTACATTCTTGTGAGGTGGCTGACTTGGCAGATACAAATTGTGAGAAGAGATCACTTCTCCTAAAGGCTGTTGGAACTAAAAATTCAACCCATGGGTGACCTTCCTAGATGAACAACATTATACATAATCCATGTTCAGTATAATGAATATTTTTTGATATGCAGATGAGTTATTTTTCATGATGAATTTCAATTGGCATATATATTGCTACATTATAATGTGTGTGTGTTTGTGTCTATATATATATAGTCTCCAGATTTTCAAAATATGAAATATAAGTGTCTTACTATACACTGCCTAAATTCATTCATGTTCCTGTATGGGGATATATAATCAATTTTTCACAAGATTATTCTTAGAAATATACATCCACTGAAATACATATTTGTTTCCTAGTACTGAAAACTAACTTCAGGGAATGGTGCTAAGAAATCCTAATATTTCTACAGTGACTCACCCAGTTTAACATCAATGCAAGTAGACACCTATGGGACATGATGTGTATTTTGAAGTTCATTTTTATTCAACACTGGTACATTACTATTTCTGCAGTTTATGGGCAATATAGGATATATCATTTCATCCACAATTTTACAAATTTATAGGCATTTGGTTCAATTTCAATCACTTCCTACTTGAGAAGACATGTATTCCTCCATGTTTCTTGACTGTTCTTTTCATGAGATTCTTTCCAAACACATTATTTTCGATTTCCATAATCACTTTTGAAACAAAACTCACACACTCTTCATAATAAACCGTAACACTAATATTATCATTAGATGTATAACTGTTCGGAATGAATGTATGTATATCAATGTAAGATTTCTTGTATATTTTCAGATATCAATTCAATCCATTATTTAAATTTTGAACCAGTTATATTATTTATTCACAGTATGGTCTATTAAAGAATCATCTCTATATTCATAGACCCAGGGTATACCTATTTGTATCCCCAATACTAATTTATAAGCCTTTAAAATATTGCTTTCAAAAATGGTGGAAGAAATATTCTAGTCACCTGATATACATATGCATTTCATCACAGTAATATTCCTGACAAAAAATGCAAGTGTCACACTTATGATTGTACCAAAGCCTATATTGAAAGTGAGCATGTATTACTAACAACATCCATGTCCTGATTCACTAATGATCTCGAATATTATTCCTATTGGTGACTACATATTTGTTTCTTCCTAAGATTGTATATTCAAACTCAACCCTGTTAAAAATGTCTTATCCTATCACTCTCTTTGTACTTTGCCTGATTTCCTAATATCTCTATTGATATCTGCTTTCCTACACATTTTCCCCAGTTCATCACTGTGGCTGACTCTTCACATATGCTGAAATTTACATTCACTCTCTAACCAAAACCCTATATCTAAAGTCTTTTGATCCAACTCCTTGGTTCACTCAAATGGGTTCTTCAAATCCCTTCAGAGGGTAGCCCATAGGTGCTTGGGTTTTCTCATGACCCCAATTCTCATAAAGAATCTATACCCCACAGAGAGTAGGCCTCAAATTGGAGAAGTAGAGCAGTATTAATGGCAGGCCTATTTGATCACCCCTCGTTCACAGGAAGGGTTTCCATGCCACCCTGACTTTAGGCAAATGAGTGGCAAGTGAGCTTATTTTGAACACTGTCTTGGGCTGCGCCCCTCATGGAAACCTCCAACCAGAGTTTATTATGACTGTCTATATGGAAGAAGATGAGGGCCATGTTGGAGTGTTTTGGTTTAATTGTGGTCATTTGTGTTACGGTTGGAAAAGATTCCAGGGTCAACCTGGGCTTTAACTCTTGTGTGATTCCCTTTAGAGACTGAGTTCTGGAACAGATCTCAGCGACGTATTGGCATGAATTGTGTTTGGAATTTAGGAGGCCACACATGAGAGTTGCCCTTGGAGACTGAGATCTAGGCCCAGGTTGGCTTTCCAAAGAGCACTGGGATTCTCAGCCAGGATATCACATGACTTTATTCAGAAAGACTTAGCAGCCATAGTTGAGAGTCAAAACACACATGGACCTCAATTGTAAACCTCAATGGGCCTGGCTTCATGTGACCTTTTGGCCACTCCTTGGGAAGCCTTGCCTGTGAGAGTTGTCCCGAGCTTTCATTGAAATGAGCTTCCTCACTATTTCATGGTTCCTGAATGAATTGAAACCCACAGTGCCTCCAACTTCATCCTTGAAAATTGGCTAGATAAACACCATAAAATTTTTGATATTCCTATGAACAGGTGGCACTAGAGAATCTTTGGATGTCTGTTGCTGATCACGAGTATACCAGACAGTGCCCTGATTGACTGGGTTTCATGAAAATGTTGTAGAACAGAGATGCCAGAAAGTTGGAGCCTGCTGAGTAGTGGGCCTAGAGCAGTGGTTGGCAGGTGTATGATAAAACATCTGTCGTTTGGCCACATGGATCTTCCCTTGGCTTCCAAATGGATTGTGACTGACATGGTGCAGCCAGCAGACCCTTACAAATAAAGGGATCTTGTTATATGGAGAGGTTTCATGGCAATGTTCAGAATCATGTTGCTATGGACATGGGTGCAAGCTTTTTGGGATAGAAGCCTGGTTGGTGCATTCTCCTGCAGACCCTCACTCACCACACATGAGAGTACTCCCTCTAGGACTGTGTCCCAGTTTATGTCCTTGTACTTCATGAAGCCAATACCAAACTCAGAGTACTGCAGTAAATAACACCACAAAAATTCGAGTATGACCAAATGGCTTCACAGACCACACGGTTAGACACTTAGACCCCAGTGGCCTCAGTTTACCTACAAAGAGAGAATTCAGAACTGCTGCCTCATGTTCAATAGAAAATAAGGAACCATGTCATCCAGGTCACATAGATGCTGACCCAGATTTGATGGTCTCACTACAAAGGAAGCTAAAGCTCCTGACAACAACAAATATTTCAAGAGCCCAAACTCAGAGGCAGTTTCTCAAAAATTTATTAGGCCACCAGAGCTCCATGTTTGTGGAGTGTTTATCCTTTCTTTTACATTTGGAAATTCCTCTACCACCTCCAAGGTTGTGAACTCCATTCATTTTTTTTCCAGATATATATTCACAGATTTTCAAAATATTCTCCACTAATTGTGTCTTACTTGTGGTGAAGGAAATATCAAGGCATTGTTGTAGAGGACAGTGGGAAGATTTTTGTCTAGCATATATTTGTATACACATTAGATTCATTTTCCTATTTTCTATTTGAAATACTGAATTCCTGACAGTAAGCCATACCCTAGTAGACTCTGACTGTTCCCGGGTGCCTATGGTTGGTATACCATTCTAACTTGTGAATGTGACACAGGAAGTAGGGGCAGCCTCCATGTCATGGAGCCATTGGAAGCAAATGTTAGAACAAAGTGGTTGCCAAGGCAGTGACCTCATTCAGTTCCTGAAGGAAGTGACCTACCTCACTTCCTTGGTGATGGAACCCTCTGAACTTGGGATCCAGGAAGCCAGGCACCAAGAGCCAGTCCCAGTCCCTCTCCCAGTGGGTTCACTTGTTTGGATTTACCAAGGACAGAGTCAGTCTTTCTTGTGGATCACTAAATGCCAGGAAAGCTCTGAAGAGGGGCCTTTCCTGAGAAAGCAGGTAGTGACTCACCGATGGCTCCTGAAAACTTTAGAGAGTTGGTAAAGGAGACCAGATCTGAGACAGGACAGGCCATTTCGGGGGAACATAGTATGGCCTATCAGTCTGAGGACACTCTGGTTACTCACAGACCTATGTGGGTAATAGATATGCCTTTGTGGGTGTAGATGTGAGTTTATGGTTTTGTCTCATGTTCTGAGAATATGTAGGAAAGGCAGTTTGTTTGGTTTGGAGTGGACTGTTTTTAATAAGTCATTTGACATGGTGAGTGATTCTATGTCTGTGTATCCCACTTTGTCGGTGGTTGTAGATATGAGAAAAGTGAATGCATCAATGCATGTGTCCTGACAAGTAGAAAGCATTCCAGCACACATCCTGCCCAATTTATGAATGGACTGTTGCTTGTCTTATCGATGGGCAACACCTACTATTTTCCTTAGTTCCTGTTTTCTTCCTGAATTCTGGCCATTCTCCAGAATAGGCTCATTTTTTTTTGTCCAAGATATGTACCACCTCCCAGCTCTGTGACATGGCCATTTACTGGATACCTGAAATGAATGGGGAGGATCTCGGAAAACTCAGATATCAGTGTGACCAGTAAAGTCTCAGTAGAGAAACCCTGCTTTGTGCCTTTTGCTTACCTACTGTTCTGTTGACCTGAATGTCAGGTAGGTATTTGCCTCAGACCACCAGTTTGTGAAGCCTGAAGAAACTGCTTTCAAATGGAAATGAATGAGCATCACCTGTGGCTCTTAGATTAATTGCTTTAGAAAAGGATGTGTCTAAATCATCCTCTCGGCTCTGTGTGAGGCTGTGGCTTAGAATCTCAGCACCTGATGGATCTAAAGAAAGATCCCATGTGTGCATCCAAAACCAAAATGGCAAAAAGATCAGACATTGTGGATGAAGTCTCTTGCTTCCTCTGTTAGGCTCCTCACCTCCATCAAGTACGAATAGGGATCCTTTGGGTCTAATGAGTTCTTCAAAGACGAGAAAAGGTGCTTGGGTTTCACATGACTCCAAATCACATAAAGAATCAATACCTCACGTTCAGTAGGCCTCAAAAAGGAGAAAAAGAGCATTATTAATGGCAGGCCTATTTGATCAATCCTGGTTCACAGGAAGGGTGTCCAGGAAACCCAGACTTTAGGCAAATGAGGGGCAAGGGAACTTATTTTGGACACTGTCTTGGGCTTCGCCCCTTGTGGAAACTTCCAGCCAGAGGTAATGATGAGTGTCTATATGGAAGAATATAAGGGCCATGTGGTAGTGTTTTGGTTTTAATTGAACATGTTAATAACACTAACCATACATTGTTCCATCAATTTAAGTATTCAGAAGAGCAGGGACAGATTTGTTCTTACAATACAGGAATGTAGGGGATCTTCAACCTGCTGAAAATCTCAAAGGTCAATGCAGAAATTATCCCTGGAGAAGATGTAGGCAGCTATGAAGGACCGGAGAGAGCAAAAGTAATCTTCCATGGAAAACAACCTGGTGAGGATGAAGGGTTGAGTCTGAATCAGACTCTCTATCCTTAACGTAGAGGAGATGGAGCAAACCGGGCCTGTGTGGAGAGCTGTTCCTGGGTACCTATGGTTGGTATACCATTCTAACTTTTGAAAGTGTCTCAGGAATTAGGGGCAGCCTCCATCTCATGGGACCCTTGGAAGCAAGTGTTAGGACAAAGTGGTTGCCACGGCAGTGACCTCATTCAGTTCCCAAAGAAATGACCTTCCTAACTTCCTTGGTGATGGAACTCTCTGAACTTGTGATCCAAGTAGCCAGGCACCCAGAGCCAGTCCCAGTCACAGTTCCAGTGGGCTCACTTGTTGGATTTACCAAGGACAGAGTCAGTCATTCTTGGTACCTACTGATGTGAGGATGGCCAAATGCCAGGAGTGCTCTGAAGAGGGGCCTTTCCTGAGAAAGCAGGTAGTGGCTCAACACTGGCTCCTGACAACTTCACAGAGTTGGCCAAGGTGACCAGATCTGAGGCAGGACAGGCCATTTCGGGAGAACACAGTATGGCCCACAAGTCAGAGGACATTCCGGATAGTCACAGACCTACTTGGGGGAAGAAGTTGAATTTGTGAGTTTGGGTGGGGTTTGTGGCTTTGTCTCATGTTCTCAGAACAGGTAGGAAAGGAGGTTTGTTTGGTTTGGAATTATCTGATTCTTCTAAGTCCTTTGACAATGCGAGTTTTTCTATGTCTGTGTATCCCACTGTGTTAGTGGTTGTAGACATTAGAAAAGAGAATGCATCAATGGATGTGTCCTGTCTAGTAGAAAGCTTCCCAGCATTCATCCTGCCCAATTTATGAATGGACTGCGGCTTGCCTTATGGATGGGCAACACCTGCAATCTTCCTAAGTTCCTGATTTCTTACTCAATTCTGGTCACTCTCAAGAATAGACTCATGGTTGTGTGTCCAAGATATGTACCACCTCCAAGGTCTTTGAAATGGCCATGTACTGGATAGCTGAATGGAATGGCGGAGCATCTCAGAAAACTCAGATAGCAGTGTGACCAGGAATATCTCAGTGGAGAAACCCTGCTTTGGGCCTTATGCATAAATATTTTTCTGTTGCCCTGAATGTCAGGAAGGTGTTTTCCTCAGGCCAACACTTTTGGAAGCCTTAACAAAAGACTTTTCAATTGGAAATAAATGTGCATCTCCTGTGGCTCTTTCCTTAATTGCTTTGGAAAGGGATGTGTCTGAATCAGCCTCTTGGCCCTTGTGAGGCTGTGGCTTAGATTCTATGCACCTTATGGATCTAAAGAAAGATTCCATATGTGCATCCAAAACCAAAATGGCTAAAAGTAGAGTCATTGTGGATGAAGTCTCTTGCCTTCCTCTGGTAGGGCACTTACTTCCATCAAGGAAGAATAGGGATCCTTTGTGTCAAATGGGTTCTTCAAAGCTCTGCAGTGGCTTGCCCATAGTTCTTGTGTTTTCTCATGCGTCCAATTCCCAAAAAGAATTTAAACCCCTCAGTCAGTAGGCCTCAAATTGGAGAAGTGGAGCAGTATAAATGTCAGGCCTATTTGATCACTCCTGGTTCATAGGAAGGGTGTCCAGGCAAACGTGACTTTAGGCAAATGAGGGACAAGGAAGCTTATTTTGGACACTGTCTTGGGCTGTGCCCTCATGGAAACTTCCAGCCAGAGGTTATGATGAGTGTCTATATGGAAGAAGATGAGGGTCATGTGGGAGTGTTTAGGTTTTAATTGTGAGAGATTACTGGTTCAACCTGGGTTGAATTCTGGTGTGATTCCCCTTAGAGACTCAGTTCTTGAACTGACCTCAGAGAAGAATTGCCATGAATTGTGTTAAGATTTTCGGAGGCAACGCATGAGAGTCGCCATTGGAAGCTGAGATCTAGTCCCAGGGGGACTTTCCACAGTTCACTGGGAATCTCAGCCAGAGAATCACATAATTTTATTCTGAAAGACTTGGCAGCCACAATTGAGAGTCAAAACACACATGGACCTCACATTTTAGACCTCAATGGGCCTGGCTTCAAGTGACGTTTTGGCCACTATTTGGGAAGCCTTGCCTGTGAGAGTTCTCCAGAGCTTTCATTAAAATGAGATTCCTCACCATTTAATGGTTTCTGAATAATTGAAACCCACAATGCCTCCAACTTCATCCTTGAAAATGGTTACATAAATATCATGAAATTTTTAAAATTACCATGACCAGGTGGCACTGGAGAACCTTTGGATGTCCTGTTGCTGATCATGAGTATACCAGAGAGTGCCTAGATTGACTGGGTTTCTTTAACATGGTGTAGAACACAGATGCCAGTAAGTTGGAGTCTGCTGAGAAGTGGACATAGAGCAGTGGTGGGCAGGTGTGTGATAAAACATCAGTGGTACGGCCATGAGGATCTACCATTGGATTCCAAATGCCTTGTGACTGACATGGTGCAGGCAGCAGACCCTTCTATGTAAAGGCATCTTGTTATATGCAGAGGTTTCAGGGCAATGTTCAGAATCAGGTTGCTATGGTCAAGGGGGAAAGCTATGTGGATAGAAGCCTGGTTGGTGCATTCTCCTGCAGACACTGACCCACCACACGTGACAGAACTCCCTCCAGCACTGTGTCCCAGATAAACTCCTTGTATTTCATGAAGCAAACACCAAACTCCCAGTGCAGCAGCAAGAAACACAACGAAAAGTGGATCATGACCAAATTGCTTCACAGTCCAAACGGGGAGACACTTAGCCCCCAGTGGCCACAGTTTACATGCAAAGAGAGAAACCAGCACTGCTGCCTCATGTTCATTGAAAAATAAGATGCCATGTCCTCCAGGTCACATAGATGCAGACCCAGCTTTGATGGTCTCAGTAGAAAGAAGCTAAAGCTCCTGAAAACAACATATATTTCAAGTGCCCAAACTCAGAGGCATTTCTCAAGAAGTCTTTAGGCCAGCAGAGCTCCATGTTTGTGGAGTGTTTATCCTGTCCCTTACTTTTGGAAACTCCTCTACCACCTCCAAGGTTGTGAACTTCTGAGGATTTTTCATTGAATATATGTATTCACACATTTTCTAATTCTTCTCCTCTAATTGTGTCTTTCTTGGTGCGAAGGTAATGTCAAGGCATTTTTCTGGATGAGAGTGGGAAGATTTTTGTGTAGCATATATTTACATACACATTGGATTCATTTTCCAAATTTCCATTAGAAATACTGAATCCATGACACTAACCACTACATTACTAGACTCTGACTACTAATCCTAATATGATGGAGAATAAAAACCCAAACAGAATAGAAATATAAGCAGTTCAGAGGATGCATGTTGTATAGTGGGACTTGCCTTTTGCATTATATAGGGTAGGAGTTATAAATCTAGTCAATTTTTTGTTGAAATATTTCTCCATGTATTTCTAAAGTTAACAAATATGTGAATACCTGACTCCCTTTCTCTGCAGCCTATTCAGCACATGTAATTTTATATGCACATATAGAATCCTACCTGGAATCACACGTACATTCTTGTGAGATGGCTCACTTGGCAGATACAAATTGTTAGAATAGTTCACTCTTCCTAAATGATGCTGGAACTGAAAATTCAACCAATGGGTGAGCTTCCTGGTTGAACAACTTTACACAAAAACCCATGTTCAGTAAAATAAATATTTCTGATCTGTGGATGATATATATTTCATGGTTAATTTCAATTGGCATATATATTCCTACTTTTTAAAGTCTGTTTGTGTGTGTGTGTATACATACTCTCCAGATTTTTCAAAATATGAAATATGTGTCTTATTATACACTCCCTAAAATAATTCATATTCATGTATGTGGATTTTTAATCAACTTTTCACGAGATTATTCCCAGGAATATTCACACACCTGAAAAACATATTTGTTTCCTCGTACTGAGAACCATCTTCAGTGAATGGTGCATACAAATCCTTGTATTTCTGCAGTAACTTACCCAGTTTAACATCAATGCAAATAGATTTCTATGGGACATGATGTGTATTTTGAAATTTATTTTTATTCAACACTGGTACATTGCAATTTCTTCCGTTTATGCACATCATAAAATATATATTTCATCTAGAAATTCGAAAATTAATAGGCATTTGTTTCATTTTCAATCACTTCCTGCTTCAGAACACATGTATAACTCCATGTTTCTTGACTGATCTTTTCATGAGGTTTTTTTTTCGATTTCCTTAATCATTTTTGAAGCAAAACTCACACACTCTTCATGATGAACCATAACCCTAATATTACCATTAGATGTATATTTGGTTTTAATGAATGTATATATATCAATATAAGATTTCCTCTATATTTTCATTTATCAATTCAATCCATTATTCAAAGTTGGAACCAGTAATACTATTTATTCACAGTATGGTCTATTCATGCATTATCTCTATATTCATAGACACAGGGTACACCTATTTGTACCCCCAGTACTAACTTATACGTCTTCACAATATTGCTCCCAGAAATGGTGGAAGAAATACTCATGTCACCTGATCTACATGTACATGTTATCACAGTAATATTCTGGAAACAAAATGCAAAGGTCACAGTTATGATTGTACCAAAACCTAAATGAAAAGTGAGCATGGATTACTAAAAATATTCCTGTCCAGGTTGCTACCGCTCTCAAATGTCAATCCTATTGGTGACTATATATTTGTTTCCTCCTAAGATTATATATTCAACCTCAAGCCTGTTGAAAATGTGTAATCCTATCACTCACTTTATACTTTTCCTGATATCCTAATGTCTCTATTGATTTCTGCTTTCCTAAATATTTTCCCAGTTTATCATTTTGACTGACTCTTCACATGTGTTGACATTTAAATTCACTTTCTAACTGAAACCCAATTGCTAAAAACATTTCCTCCAAAACCTATAATCACTATTCTTTCTAAACCTACCGACCCTTTTCCTAATCCTACCGACTATAGCTTTTTGACTGGATATTCTCGTGACATTCAATCATCCAAGGTACAAGGTCCTATGACATTGTATATGGATTTATTTAAGATATCTGTGCAGAACGTAAGTCAAAGCTAAGTATCCCAATTAAAGGCCCAATGCCCTTCTGGGCTTCAAATTTTACCTAGATTTCTGTTTTCATACTTATATTTCACCTAAATATTCTTGTAAATATCGCACATTCCCAATACCATTATTCATCGCTCCGAATGATTCTTAATCCAAATCGAACCTGTTATTAAGCCTAACCAAACACTGTTCCCTCAATCTAACTTTACAGAAGAGCAGCGACAGAGTTGGTCTTACAATACAGGAATGTAGGGGATCTTCCAGATGCTGAGATCCTCAAAGTTTTAAGCAGAAACGATCCCTGGAGAAGACATAGGCAGCTATGAAGGACCTGAGAGAGCAAAAGTCATCTTCCATGGCAAACAACGTACACAGGATGAAGCATTGTGTCTGAATCAGCCTCTCTTTTCTTAATGTAGAGAAGAGGGACCAAACCAGGCCTGTGTGGAGAGCTGTTCCCGGATTCCTATGGTTGATATACCATTCTAACTGTTGAAACTGTCTCGGGAAGTAGGGGCAGCCTCCACCTCATGGGAACCTTGCAATCACCTGTTAGGACAAAGTGGTTGCAAAGGCAGTAAACTCACTCAGTTCCTGAATGAAGCGACCTACCTCACTTCCTTGGTGAAGAAACTCCCTGACCTTGGGCTCCAGGAAGACAGAGAATACCAAGACCTTGTCACAGTTCCAGTCCCAGTGGGCTCCATTGTTTGGAAAAACCAAGGATAGACTAAGTATTCCTTGGTACCTACTGATATGAGGATTTCAAATGCCAGGAGAGCTCTGAAGAGGGGCCTTTCCTGAGAAAGCAGGTAGTGGTTCACCGCGACCAGATCTGAGACATTACAGGCCTTTTGGGGGAACATAGTATGGCCCACCAGTCAGAGGACACTCCAGATAGTCACAGACCTACTTGAATGAAGGAGGTGCGTTTGCGCGTGTGTGTGTGATTTTGTGGTTTAGTCTCTTCTTATGAGAATAGGTAGGAAAGGCGGTTTGTTTGGTTTGGAGTGGACTGCTTCTAGTAAGTCGTTTGACAAGGTGATTTTTTGCATGTCTTTGTAACCCACTGTGTTCGTGGTTGTAGACCTTAGAAAAAAGAATGCATCAATGTGTCCTGTCTAGTAGAAATCTTCCCAGCATTCATCCTGCCCAATTTAGGAGTGGACTGCCCCTTGCCTTATGGATGGGCAACACCTGCAATCTTCCTAAGTTCCTGATTTCTTCCTCAATTCTGGTCACTCTCAAGAATAGGCTCATTGTTTTGTGTCCAAGATATGTACCACCTCCAATCTGAGTGACATGGCCATGTACAAGATAGATGAAGGGAATGGCGAGCATCTCAGAAAACTCTAATATCAGTGTGTCCAGGAAAGTCTCAGTGGATAAACCCTGCTTTGGGCCTTTTGCTATTGTTCTGTTGCCCTGAATGTCAGGAAAGTCTTTGCCTCAGGCCATCCCTTTGTGAATCCTGAAGAAAACAGTTTTCAAATGGAAATAAATGGGCATCAACTGTGGCTCTGTGCTTAATTGCTTTGGAAAGGGATGCGTCTGAATCAGCCTCTTGGTCCTATGTGAGGCTATAGCTTAGATTCTCAGCACCTGATGGATCTAAAGAAAGATCCCATGTGTGCATTCAAAACCAAAATGGCAAAAAGATCAGTAATTGTGGATGAAGTCTCTTGCCTTCCTCTGTAAGGTTCCTGACCTCCATCAAGTGAGATTAGGCATTCTTTGGGTCAAATGAGTTCTTCAAAGCCCTGTGGAGGCCATTAACAGGTGGCACTGGAGAACTCTTAAATGGTCTGTTGCTGATCATGAGTATACTAGCCAGGGCCTTCATTGACTGAGTTTCATAAAAATTATCTAGAACAGCGATGCCAATAAGTTGGAGCCTGCTGAGTAGTGGACCTAGAGCAGTAGTGTGTGATAAAATATCTGTGGTGGGACCATGTGGATCTGCTATTGACTTCCAAATGGCTTGTTACTGACATGGTGCAGCCAGCAGACCCTTCTATGTAAAGGCATCTTGTTATATGGAGAGGTTTCAGGGTAATGTTAAGAATCAGATTGCTGAGGTTAAGGGGACAAGCTATCTGGTATTGAAGCCTGGTTGGTACATTCTCCTGCAGAACGTGACCCACAACACGTGACAGAACTTCCTCCAGCACTGTGTTCCAGTTGAACTCATTGTATTTCGTGAAGCAAATACCAATGTCCCAGTTAAGCAGCAAGAAACACCACAAAAGTTGGAGGATGAACAAATGGCTTCAGAGTCCACATGGGGTGACACTTAGCCCCCAGTGGCCACAGTTTACATACAAAGAGAGAAATCAGCACTGCTGCCTCAGGATCATTGGAAAATAAGAAACCAAGATCTTCATGTCACATAGATACAGACCCAGCTTTGATGGTCTCACTAGAAAGGAAGCTAAAGCTTCTGACAAACACATATATTTCAAGTGCCCACCCTCAGAGGCAGTTTCTCATGAAATCTTTTGGCCAACAGAGCTCCATGTTTGTGGAGTGTTTACCCTGTCCCTTACTTTTGGAAACTGCTCTACAACATCCAAAATGGTGAACTCCTGAGCATATTCCACTACAGATATATATTCACAGATTTTCTACCTCTTCTCTTCTAATTGTGTCTTAATTGGGGTGAAGGTAATTTCAAGGCATTGTTGTGGATGAGAGTTGGAAGATTTTTTTGTAGCACATATTTGCATACACATTGGATTCATTTTCCAATTTTCCATTCGAAATACTGAATTCCTGACACTAACCCATAACCTACTAGAATCTGACTACTAATCCTAATATGATGGAGAACAATAACCCAAACAGAATAGAAATCCAAGAAGTTCAGAGGAGGCATGGTGTATAGTTGAACTTGCCTTTTGCATTATATAGTGTAGGAGTTATAAATCTAATCAATATTTTGTTGACATAGTTGTCCATGTGTTTTTAAATTTAACAAGTATTTGAATTCCTGTCTCCGTTTGTCTGTAGCCTATTCAGCACATGCATTTTTATATGCACATATAGAATCCTACCTGGTATCAAATGTACATTCTTGTGAGGTGGCTGACTTGGCAGATACAAATTATGAGAAGAGATCACTCCTCCTAAACGCTGTTGGAACTGAAAATTTAACCTAAGGGGGAGCTTCCTAGTTGAACAACATTATACACAAATCCATGTTCAGTAAATTAAATATTTTTGGATCTTTGGACGATATGTATTTCTACATCAATTTCAATTGGCATATATATTGCTACATTTCAATGTCTCTGTGTGTATATGTGTTTGTTTGTGTGTGTGTGTGTGTGTGTGTATATATATATATATACATATACACTCTCCAAATTTTTAAAAATATGAAATACTTCTGTCTTCTTTTACACACCCTAAATTCATTCATATTCATGTATGTGGATTTATAATAAAATTTTCACAAGATTATTCTCAGAATTATTCATCCACCTGAAATACATATTTGTTTTCTAGTACTGACAAGTAACATCAGTGAATGGTGCATACAAATCCTACTATTTCTACAGTAACTGACCCAGTTTAACATCAATCCAAGTAGATTACTATGGGACATGATGTACATTTTGACGTTCATTTTTATTCAACACTGGTACTTTACTATTTCTTCAGTTTATTCACATCATAGGATATGTATTTCATCCACAAGTTAGCAAAATTATTTGCATTTGTGTTACTTTCAATCACTTTCTACTTCAGAACACATGCATTCCTCTATGTTTCTTGACTGGTCTTTTCATGAGACTTCTTTCCAAACACATTATTTTCCTTTTCCATTCTCACTTTTGAAGCAGATCTCACACACCTTTCATGATAGAATATAACCCTAATATTACCATTAGATGTATAACTCATTGGAATGAATGATTCTATATCAATATAAGATTTCTTATATATTTTCAGATATCAATTCTATCAATCCATTATTTGAAGTGGAATCAGTTATATTATTTATTCACAGTATTGTCAATTCATGAATTACTTCTATATTCATAGACACAGGGTACACCTCTTTGTAACCCCAATACTAATTTATTTTTTTTTATTTTGCATTCTTTATTAAAGTATTTTTATATTATTTTCAACAACATTTGAAACAACAGGATTTTCTAAATAGACTTGTCTTTAGCATACCCAGATGAAAAAATATAATTCTATTTCATATCCCTTTGTGGGATAATGTGGGTTTTTTGTACTGAAAAAATGCTAGGAATATTAGAATATATGATCCGTTAGCCAACTTTGTTTGTTTGTTTGTTTGCTTTTGCAAAGCTAGGAATTGAACCCTAGTAGTAACTAGTAATTCTACTCATTCAGAAAAGTTAATGTGTCATTTTATTGAAATAACCATACTGGATATAAAATAGATACACATGTGATACAATAGATTGCATTGTATATAAATTTGTATCTCAGTAAAGCTGTAATGAAAATAAAATTTAAAGTATTGAAATTCAGGCAAAGGATAGGAAAGATATTTGTGTCTGTTTTTCAGAAGTTTATTGTCATCCATTTAAAAAATCTTTTAAAAGAGATTGCATTTG
Source organism: Callospermophilus lateralis (assembly GCF_048772815.1). Classification (NCBI taxonomy): domain Eukaryota; kingdom Metazoa; phylum Chordata; class Mammalia; order Rodentia; family Sciuridae; genus Callospermophilus; species Callospermophilus lateralis. Next base: position 26,007 of record NW_027512426.1, read on the forward strand.
AAAAAAAGGTATTGTTTAGTGTGCTTTCTCTGTATTCTTAGTGGTTCTTCACTATTACTATTTTATTCACACCCTCTTAATTTCTTATTGTTGAGTCAATTCTGCATCTAAATGTAGTGGCAAGATATATTCAGGAGTCTGGTGCAATAGTGCATGCCTGAAATCCCAGCTACTAAGACCCTTTCTCAAAACAACAAAAAAGTAGTGGGGGTGGGGAGCATGGATGTAGTTTAGCAGTCAAGTGCTTTCCGAAGCATGTGGAGGCCCTGGGTTCTATCTGCAGCACCGAAAAAGCAAAACAAACAAAAGACGTATTCCAGAGATTTTGATTATTTCTGCAGGAGACATGCAGTCAAGACTAAGTAATTTGAAACAGGAGTGGCACAAGAAGTGGAAGATAAAGTATCAATTTTTTTTTCTTTTTTTTTTTTTTGGTTAGAATTAGTTCACTTTGCATTCCTTGCGTATGCGCCTCTACCTTTGGAACCACATTGGTAAAAGTTTGTGTAAGAATTGTTTGTTGGCATATCCTAGAGTCCTCAATTTATACGTCTTCAAAATATTGCTCCCAGAAATTGTGGAAGAAATACTCATGTCACCTGATCTACATATACATTTTATCACAGTAATATTCGGAACACAAAATGCAAAAGTCACACTTATGATTGTACCAAAGGCTAAATAGAAAGTGAACCTGTATTATTAAAAACATTCATGTCCAGGTTGCCTAATACTCTCAAATGTCAATCCTATTGGTGACTACATATTTGTTTCTTCCTAAGATTATATATTGAAACTCAACCCTGTTGATAATGTCTAATCCTATCACTCACTTTATACTTTGCCTGATTTTCTAATGTCTCTATTGATATCTGCTTTCCTACATATTTTCCCCAGTTCATCATTGTGACCCATTCTTCACATGTGCTGACATTTACATTCATTCTCTAACCGAAACCCTATTACTAAAGAACTTTTGGTCCAAATCCTATACTCACTCTTCTTCCTAAACCTACGGACTATATTCCTAATCCCACTGACTATCCCTTTTTGACTGGATGTTCTCTTATACATTCAATCATCCAAGTAAAGGTCGGTCGAGTGTCGGAAGAGGAGACCACCAAGAGTCTATCTCATGTAACAGCAAAGGGTTTATTGGGGGTCCAGCATGCTGGGGCTCAGAGTTCACTTGAAAAGAGTAGAGAGCCCTGAAAACAGCTTAAGCAGAGGTTAAATACTTTCCCTTGTGAGTGCAGGGAGGGAAGTTTATTGATGTGTCAGGGCGAGTGGTCAATTTGCATGCAACCTGGTGAAGGAGTACATTCTGCAGTTTGACAGTTGGGGACAGCACATTCTGGGAACAAGATTGGCAAACATTTCTCAAGATTTCAACAGTGTTTTGTTAAGCGTACAGAAAAACAGGAAGTGACAACTACATATTTTATTAACCTTTCATTCGACACTTCTTTTTCTGGCTACTTTTAATCATAAAAATGATCATTGGGGGGTGTCACATTCTATGTCTGCTAGTGGGGTATTACCATTAGTTTAACTTGTCCAATTTGAGCTTGGAGAAAATAAATTACATGGTTGAGCAAGCAGGGTTTAATAGTTAGCAATAATATGAGGATTATTATTGGACCAGCCAGGGTTGATAAATGCGTAGTTAACCAGGGGAACTTTGTGAACCAAGATTCAAAACACCCTTTTTTGGCCTCTCTCTGTCGTTGACGCTCTTCAAGTCATTTTTTTAATTTACTCATAGATTTTTTTACAACTCCAATATGGTTGGCATAAAAACAACATTCTTCCATCAATGCAAAACAAAGGCCCTCTTCTCACATGAAGAGGAGTTCCAATCCTCGACTGTTCTGTAAAACAACTTCAGAGAGATAGGTTAAAGATTCCTGCAATGCTGTTATGGAGGTTTCTAATATCTTTAAGTTTTGGTCTATAGCTGCTTCTATTTGGGTCATTTGTTTTGTCCCATGGACCAAGGCAGTGGTTCTTGTGCCCACCCTTGCAGCAACATGTATTCCTAATAGGATCGCAAAAGTGAGTGATATATGTTCCCAGTGGAACTAGGTTTTATGCCCCCCCTATTTGATCTTCAAATGAACCTGTGTTGATAGAGCACTCTGGGAAACATTTTGCACAACTACACAATTAATCACATCTGTTGACCACTTCATGAAAACATAAACAATGTTTTAAGTATATAGAATTATACTGTTGTAGGGACGGACAAGGCAATGCACCTAAGATAGTACCAAAGACAGGAAAACAGTCCTATTTGTTTGCAACCAGATTCAGAGGGCATTACTTCTGTTGTAATCAATTAAATCCCTGGAACCCCAAGTTTAGGTACTTTCAGAATTTTGTACCCAACATATAAGGGAAGGGGCTCAGAAGTTCACAGTCTTAAGCAGTTCACAAAAAGCAGTTTGTATTCTGTTTTTTTCCTCTGTTGTGGGAAAGTTAACTTTTCAAGGACACCTGGGTGAGGGAGAGCATTATATTCCCTTTATTTTTTCCCCCTCCCAACTGTTACCATGGAGCCCAGTTGGTAACTTCTTTATCTTACAAATGTAGCCATCTCTGTGAAGCCTCAGCTCAAGGCCAAGGCCTTGTTCACATATTTTGTGAAAAAATAGTAAGGTGGTGTATAGCTTAGGATTGCTGATTTTTTTAGCCAGTGGCCAAGTAGAATAGGGCAACAGGAAAAGAGGAAGTTTATGTACTTAGAAATTTTTTATAGGGACTCTTTTTCTGAAAGTCCTAAATTCAGCTATGTTGAAGATTTCTGGAGAAGGTCAGTTAAGACATTTCTGTGGGCCTGGTACAGAGGGGGAAGACAGGGAAGGCGTGGCTGTGAGCAGCTCCGTGGATCTGAGAATGAGGTAGGAGAGATGTAAAAGAATAATGGGAAAGGGGTTTTGGATTTTTCTAGGAACAAATCTTGAGCAGTACAACAGGTAGAGCAGAGGGTAAGATGGGAGTTAGTATCCCCAAAAGCCTGTGAGGGACTTTAAATACTTAGTAACCTGTTTTCAGTGATGACAAAGCAACTTTAAAGGCCATTTACATTACATCTTCGATAAGGGTCTGAGGGCTCTCCTCAGCTGGTTTGAGCTTTGTGTTAGCTAGTAAGAGGAACTGGTGGGACCCGGTGCAGGCAATGACAAGAGAAGAGAGGAGTGAGTGGGTTAAGGTGTACCTCAGTACCTGCTACCTTAACAAGGGGGCAATGGTCATAGAATGGGCGGAGGTTTGGGTTTTTGATCTAGTAATTGGAGGGGAGAAATCAGGTTGCTTAGGTGAGAGTAAGAGCAGAGAGTATGGAGCAGATGGCTGAGGGTGAGGATCTATTGGAGAAGCATAGTTCAGGATGTGAAAAAAGGAGGGAAAAGGCCTCCACATAGGGGAATCTCCTTTCACACTTTTGAGCACTTGCAAAAGTTAAAAAGGTCACACAGAATTTGAGGATCTAGAGACCCCTCTGGGGGCTATCAATTTTGGTTATCTAATTGGATATGGCCAATGCTGTGTACAGAATTTGATGAGGAGTTTGGGTTCCATCAAGCAGTCCCTGTATGCTCACATCCTCATGACTTACAGAAGAAGCTGGCTTTCCCCCAACACAGCCTTGACTGTTTGTGGCTTTGATAGTCCGCCAGGCAAACATAGTAATCTAGGCTAGCCAACCTGCATCTGGCTCGTGTGTCCCTACATCCATAATATTTGTTTCCATTATCTATGGTAGAGAAGAAATTTAATGGAATTTTAGTGGGATCCACTTCATCAGGGATATCCCAATGGAAAAGACCTATAGCCAGCTGACAAATGTCTCTGTGGAGAGATGGCGACCATGTCCTTAAGTGGGCGGTATGCGAGATAGACCATACTTCTTGTCCAGTAAGATTTGTGATCAGCCATTGCTGCTGAATGGGCTGATGAGGGTTAGGACTACTGGTGGTCAAGGGGAGAGTCTATAGCCTTATTGACAAGGCAAATACACAATTTGAAAGGGTTACCTGTCTTTTACAGTTTCCAGCCAGAGTCTGGACAGGGCACAGGCTTGAGATGAGAGGTATGGATCCAGGAAGTGATTCTGTCTACCTTTACTTCTGTAGGTGTTATAAGTAGCACCTTCTATGGTCCCTTTCAGCGGGGTTCCATGGATGACACCTGATGTCGTCTAATGTAGACAAGTCTCTTTCTTGATATTGATGTTGATTCCCCTCGTCCCCGGGTTGGTAGGCAGTGGCCATCTGTCTTCACAGGTATCTGTGTGGTCCTGGCAGAAAGACAATATCTCTGACTTTTTAAATTAGTGGGAAGTAGAAAGATCCTTCTAGGGTCCATCCAAATCCAATGGTGAGCCATTCTGAGGCACAGAGAGTCTGCCAGGTCCAGCGTTTTACTAAAAAAGAAAGATTCTGATCCCTTAAGCAAACTTTGGTGCAGTGATCAAGGGTCAGAGACAGAGGCATTGAAGTGCTCTGTCCCATAATGAAAGATACACAAACAGTAAAAGCAACAACACACGACACAGACAAGACAAGACAATAAAGACAGGATATGGAAGTCCAACACTGAGACCAGGACTTAGTAGTTGGCAGAACCCGATCGGTTGGCAATAACGAATCTGAAACAAAATATCACTGAGTCATGGAGACTATTGTTCCTCAATTTTCTGAGTCCTCTATGACGTCACCCAGGGACTTGGCCTGTGGCTCTGTGACATGACTGTCAGCCATCGTTGGAGAGAGCTCACGCTCTTCATTGACATCCATTTTGCCAAGCCCTGACCTGAAACCTGACAAGAAAGAGGCACCTTACTTACCCTGAGAGGAGTTCGTTGGGGTCTCTTGTCCACCGCTGCCGGATCTCAGTGGAACCTCCATATGTAAAGGTCCGGTGACAATCGGGGGAAGAGACCACCAAGAGACTGTCTCATGCAAAAGCAAAGGGTTTATTGGGGGTCCAGCATGCTGGGGCTCAGAGCTCACTTGAATAGAGCAGAGAGCTCAGAGAACAGCTTAAGCAGAGCTTATATATTTTCCTTGGAGAGGGCAGGGGGTTAAGTTTATTGATGGGTCCGGGCGAGTGAGCGGTTTGCGTGCAACCGGTTGAGGGAGTACATTCTGCAGTTTGGCAATTGGGGACAGCACATTCTGGGAATAAGATTAGCAAACAGTTCTCAATATTTCAAAAGTGTTTTGTTAAGCATACAGAAAAACAGGAAGTGACAAGTACTTATTTTATTAACCTTTCACTGCGAACTATACTTTGCCAGAATTCCTAATGTCTCTATTGTTTTTGTTAAAGTTCATTTTTATTCAAACCTGGTACGTTATTATTTCTTCAGTTCATGGACATCATAAGATATTTCCTTTCATTCACAAGTTCACAAATTTATAAACATTTGGTTCACTTTCAATCACTTCCTCCTTCGGAAGACATATGTTCCTCCATGTTTCTTGACTGGTCTTTTTACTAGACTTCTTTCTAAACATATTATTTTCGATTCCATAATCATTTTTGAGGCAAAACTCACACACTATTCATGATAAATGATAACCCTAACATTACAATTAGATATATAACTGGTTGGAATGAATGTATGTATATCAATATAAGATTTTCTATATATTTTCAGATATCAATACAATCCATTATTTAAATTTGGAACCAGTTATATAATTTATTCACAGTATGGTCTATTAATGCATCATCTCTATATTCATCAAAACAGGGTAAACCTAATAGTATTCCCAGTACTAATTTATAAGTTTTCAAAATACTGCTCACAGAAATGGTGAAAGAAATACTCATGTCACCTTAGCTACATATACATATTATCACACTAATATTCTGGACACAAAATGCAAAGGTCACACAGAACATAATTTAAGCTAAGTATCCCAATCAAGGGCCCAAAGTCCTTCTGGGCTTCAAATATTACCTAGATTTCTGTTTTCATACTTATATTTCACCTCCATGTTCTTGTAAATATCACAGGTTCCCAATATCATTATTCATCCAGCAAAATGATTCATAACCCAAATCGAACATGCTATTAACCCTAACCATTCTGTAAACTGAGATTGTTCACTCAATCTCACTTTACAGAAGAGCAGGGACAAAGTTAGTATTACAATACAGGAAGTTAGGAGATCTTCCACCTGCTGAGTACCTCAAAATCCATGCAGAAATGATCCCTGGAGAAGACGTAGGCAGCTATGAAGGACCTGAGACAGCAAAAGTCATCTTCCTTTGCAAACAACCCGATCAGGATGAAAGGATGTGTCTGAATCATCCTATCTCTTCTTAATGTAGGGAAGATGTATGAAACCAGGCATGTGTGGAGAGCTGTTCCCAGGTGCCTATGTTTCTATACCATTCTAACTTGTGAAAGTGTCACAGGAAATAGAGGCAGCCTCCTTTTCCTGAGACACTAGGAAGCAACTGTTAGGACAAAGTGGTGGCCAAGACAGTGGCCTCATTCATTTTCTGAAGAAAGTGACCTCACCTCACTTTTTTCATGATGGAACTCTCTGAATTTTGTGATCCAGGAAGCCAGGCACCAAGAGCCAGTACCAGTCCCAGTCCAAGTGGGCTCACTTGTTTGGATTTACCAAGTAAAGAGTCAGTCTTTCTTGGTACCTACTGATGTGAGGGTGGCCAAATGCCAAGAAAGCTTTGAAGAGGGTCCTTTCCTGAGAGGGCAGGAAATGGCTCACCACTGCCTCCTGAAAACTTCACAGAATTGGCCAAGGAGACCAGATCTGAGACAGGACCGGCCATTTCTGGGAAACATTCTATGGCCTACTAGTCAGAGAACACTCCGGATAGTCACAGACATACTTGGGGAAGGAGGTGACTTTGTGTGTGTGGATGTCAGTTTGTGGATTTGTCTCATATTCTGAGAATAGGTAAAAAAGGAGGTTTGTTTGGTTTGGAGTGGACTGTTTCTAGTAAGTCATCTGACAAGGAGACTGTTTCTATGTCTGTGTATCCCACTGTGTCCTTAGTTGTAGATATTAGAAAAGAAAATGGCTCAATGGGTGTGTCCTGTCTAGTAGAAAGCTTCACAGCATTCATCCTGCCCAATTAATGAATGGACTGAGGCTTGACTTATCCATGGGCAACACCTAGTATCATCCTAAGTTCTTGAATTCTTCCTGAATTCTGGCAACTCTCCAGAAAGGCTCATGTTTTTTTGTCCAAGATATGTACCACCTCCAAGCTCTGTGACATGGCCATGTACTAGTTAGCTGAAAGGAATGGCGAGCACACCAGAAAACTCAGATATTGGTGTGACCAGGAAAGTCTCTATGGTGAAACCTGGCTTAGGGCCTTTTGCTTAACTGTTGTTCTGTTGCCCTGAATGTCAGGAACCTCTTTGCCTCAGGCCAGCCCTTTATAAAGCCAGAAGAAAACAATTTTCAAATGGAAATGAATGGGCATCACCTGTGCCTCTTTGATGAATTGTTTTGGAAATGGTTATGTCTGAATCAGACTCTGGGCCCTGTGTGAGGCTGTGGCTTAAATTGTCAGCACCTCTTGCTGATCATGAGTATACCAGACAGTGCCTTGATTGACTGGGATTTATGAAAATGGTGTAGAACAGAGATGCCATTAAGTTGGACCCTCCTGAGTAGTGGGCCCTGAGCTGTGGTGTGCAGGTGTGTGATAAATCATCTGTGGTTGCGCCATGTGGTTTTGCCATTGATTTCCAAATGGTTTGTCACTGACACGGTGCAGTGACCAGACACTTATATGTAAAGGTGTCTTGTTAAATGGATAGTTTTCAGGGCAATGTGCAGAATCAGGTTGCTATGGAGAAGGGGGCAAGTTATGTGGGAATGAAGCCTGGTTGGTGCATTCTCTTGTAGACCCTGAAAAACCACAAATGACAGAACTCCTTCCAGGACTGTGTTCCAGTTGAAATCCTTGTATTTTGTGAGCCAAATACCAAACTCTCAGTGCTGCAGCAGGAAACTCTACGAAAATGGAGGATGAACAAAAGGCTTCACAGTCCACACAGGGAGACACTTAGACCCCAGTGGCCACAGTTTACATACGAAGAGAGAATTCAGCCCTGCTGCCTCATGTGTATTGGAAAGCAAGAAAGAATGTCCTCCAGGTCACATAGATGCAGACCCAGCTTTGATGATCTCACTACAAAGGAAGCTAAAGATACTGACAACATATATTTCAAGTGCCCATCCTCAGAGGCAGTTTCTCTAGAAGTCTTTAGGCCAGCAGACCTCCATGTTTGTGGAGTGTTTACCCTGTCCCTTACTTTGGGATACTCCTCTACCACCTCCAAGTTTGTGAACTCCTGAATATTTTCCATTCCAGATATGTATTTACAGATTTTCTAACTCTTCTCCTCTAATTGTTTCTTATTTGGCGTGAAGGTAACGTCAAGGCATTGTTCTGGATGAGTGTGGGAAGATTTTTGTGTAGCACATATTTGCATACACATTGGATTCATTTTCCAATTTTCCATTCCAAAGACTGAATCCCTGACACTAACGCATACCTTACCAAACTCTGACTACTAATCCTAATATGATGAAGAAAAATAACCCAAACAGAATAGAAATACAAGCACTTCTGAAGAGGCATGGTGTATAGTTGGACTTGCCTTTTGCATGATAAAGTGTAGGTGTTATAAACCTAGTCAATTTTTCATTGAAATAGTTCTCCATGTGTTTTTTTTTTCCTTTAATATTTATTGTTGGTTCTACAAAACATTACATAGTTCTTGACATGTCATATTTCACACTTTGATTCAAGTAGGTTATGAACTTCCATTTTTCTTCGTATACAGATTGCAGTATCTCATCAGTTACACATCCACTATTTTACATTTTGCTATACTAGTGTCTGTTGTATTCTGCTGCCTTTCCTGTCCTCTACTATCTCCCATCCCCTCCCCTCCAATCCTCTCTCTCTACCCCATCTATTGTAATTCATTTCTTTCACTTGTTTTTGTCCCCTTTCCCCTCACTTCATCTTGTATTTAATTTTGTATAACCATGAGGGTTTCCTTCCATTTCTATGTAATTTTCCTTCTCTTTCCTTTTCCCTCCCACCTCTCACCCCTGTTTAATATTAATCATCTTCTCATGCTCTTCCTCCCAACTCTGTTCTTAGTTACTCTCCTTATATCAAAGAAAACATTTGGCATTTGTTTTTTAGTGATTGGCTATCTTCACGTAGCATAATACGTTCTAATGCCATCCATTTCTCTGCAAATTGTATGATTTTGTCATTTTTTAATGCAGAGTAATACTCCATTGTGTATAAATGCCACATTTTTTTTAATCCATTCATCTATTGAAGGGCATCTAGGTTGGTTCCACAGTCTTCCTATTGTGAATTGTGCTGCTATGAACATAGATTTATCAGTGTCCCTGTAGCATGCACTTTTTGGGTCTATAGGGATTAGACCGAGAAGGGGAATTGCTGGGTCAAATGGCGGTTCCATTCCCAAGTTTCCAAGAAATCTCCATACTGCTTTCCAAATTTGCTGCACCAATTTGCAGTCCCACCAGCAATGTACAGGTGTACCCTTTTTCCCACATCCTCGCCAGCACTTGTTGTCGTTTGACTTCATAATGGCTGCCAAGCTTACTGCAGTGAGATGGTATCTTAGGGTGGGTTTGTTTTGCATTTATCTGAATGCTCGAGATGGTGAGAATTTTTTGATGTACTTATTGATTGATTGTATGTCCTCCTCTGAGAATTGTCTGTTCAGGTCCTTGGCCCATTTGTTGATTGGGTAATTCATTTGCTTATTGTTTAATTTTTTGAGTTCTTTGTATAACTCTGGATATTAGGGCTCTATCTGAAGTGTGAGGAGTAAAGATTTGTTCCCAGGATGTAGGCTCCCTTTTTACCTCTCTTATTGTTTCTTTTTCTGAGAAAAATCAATTTAGTTTGAGTAAGTCCTGTTTGTAGATTCTAATTATTAACTCTTATGCTATGGGTGTCCTATTGAGGAATTTGGAGCCCGACCCCACAGTATGTAGATCATAGCCAAAGTTTTCTTCTATCAGACGCCGTGTCGCTGATTTGATATCAAGCTCCTTGATCCATTTTGAGTTAACTTTTGTGCATGGCGAGAGAAAGGGATTCAGTTTCATTTTCTTACATATGTAATTGCAGTTTTTCCAGCACCATTTGTTGAAGATGCTATCCTTCCTTCAGTTTATGCTTTTAGCTCCTTTATCAAATATAAGATTGCTGTAATTTTGTGGATTGATTTCTGTGTCCTCTATTCTTTACCATTGGTCCACCCGCCAGTTTTGGTACCAGTACCATGCTCTTTTTGTTACTATTGCTCCGTAGTATAGTTTGAGGACATGTATCACTATACCGCCTGATTCACACTTCCTGCTTAGAGTTGTCTTTGCTATACTGGGTCTTGTATTATTCCATATGAATTTCATAATTGTTTTATCTATTTCTACAGGAAATGCTGTTGGGATTTTGATTGGCATTGCATTAAACCTATAGAGAACTTTTGGTAATATCGCCATTTTGATGATGTTAATTCTGCCTATCCATGAACAGGGTATATTTTTCCATCTTGTAAGATCTTCTTCTATTTCACTCTTAAGGGTTCTGTAGTTTTCATTGTGTAAGTCTTTCACATCTTTTGTTACGTTGATAACCAAATATTTTATTTTATTTTTTTTTGAGGATACTCTCAATGGAGTGGTTGTCCTCATTTCCGTTTCAGAGGATTTGTTGCTGATATTCAGGAATGCTTTTGATTTATGATTGTTGATTTTATATCATGCCACTTTGCTGAATTCATTTATTATCTCTAATAGTTTCTTGTAGACCCTTTTGGGTCTACTAGGTATAGAATCATGTCATCTGCAAATAGTGATAATTTAAGTTCTTCTTTTCCTATTTTTATGCCTTTAATTCCTTTCATTTGTCTAATTGCTCTGGCCAGTGTTCGAGAACTATGTTGAACAGAAATCGTGAGAGAGGGCATCCCTGTCTTGTACCAGATTTTAGAGGGAATGCCTTCAATTTTTTCTCAATTCAGAATGATACTAGCCTGAGGCTTAGCATAGATTGCTTTTACAATATTGAGGTATGTTCCTGTTATCCCAGTTTTTCTAGAGTTTTAAACATAAAGGGATGCTGTACTTTATTGAATGCTTTTTCTGCATCTATTGGGGTGATCATATGGTTCTTATTTTTAAGTCTATTGATGTGGTGAATAACATTTATTGATTTCCGTATATTGAACCAGCCTTGTATCCCAGGAATGAATCCTACTTGATCATGTTGCACAATTTTTTAAATATGTTTTTGTATCTGATTCGCCAGAATTTTATTGAGGATTTTTGCATCTAGGTTCATTAGAGAGATTGGTCTGTACATTTGTTTCTTTGAAGGCTCTTTGTCTGGTTTAGGAATCAGGGTGATATTGGCCTCCTCTGCTGTATACCCATTCGGTCCTGGGCTTTTCTTAGTTGGTAGTCTTTGGATGGTTTCTTCTATTTTCTCAATTGATATTGGTCTGCTTAGGTTGTCTATATCCTCCTGACTCAATCTGGGCAGATCATATGACTTAAGAAATTTATTGATGCCTTCACTATCTTCTAATATAATTTCTGATTATCTTCTGTATTTCAGAAGTGTCTGTTGTGATATTGCCTTTTTCATCCCTTATGATAGTAATTTGAGTTCCCTCTCTTCTTCTCTTCATTAACATGGCTAAGAGTCTGTCGATTTTATTAATTTTTCAACTTTTAGTATTTTCAATTTTTTCAATTGTTTCTTTTGTTTCGATTTCATTAATTTCAGCTCTGATTTTAATTATTTCTTGCCTTCTACTTCTTTTTCTGTTGTTTTGCTCTTCTTTTTCTAGGATTTTGAAATGAACTATGAGATCATTTATTTGTTGTTGTTTTTTTTTTCTTTTTTTAAGGAAAGAACTCCAAGCAATGAATTTTCCACTTAGAACTGCTTTCAATGTGTCCCATAGATTCTGATATGTTCTGTCTGTCTTTTTCATTTATGTCTAAGAATTTTTTTAATTTTTCTCCTTGATGTCTTCAATAACCCATTGATCATTCAGTACGTATTGTTCATTCTCCAAGTGATGCATGAATTTTCCTTCCTTCTTTTATTGTTGATTTTCAGTTTCATTCCATTACGATCAGATAAGATGCCTGGTATTATCTATACTCCTTTATATTGTCTAAGAGTTGTTCTGTGACATAATATATGATCTATTTTTGAGAGGTATCCATGTGCTGCTGAGAAAACAGTGTAACTGCTTGATGTTGGGTGGTATATTCTATATATGTTAATTAAGTCTAGGTTATTAATTGTGTTATTGAGTTCTATAGTTTCCTAATTCAACTTTTGTTTGGAATATCTGTCCAGTAGTGAGAGAGGTGTGTTGAAATCTCCCATGATTATTGTATGGTGGTCTACCAGACTCTTGAACTTGAGAAGAGTTTGTTTGATTAACATAGCTGAACCATTGTTTGGGGCACATATATTTATGATTGTTATGTCTTGTTGGTGTATGGTTCCCTTGAGCAATATGTAGTGTCCCTCTTTATCCATTTTGATTAACTTTGTCTTGAAATCTATTTTATTTGATATGAGTATGGACACTTCTTCTTGTTTCCGAAGTCAATATGAGTGATATGATTTCTCCCAACCTTTCACCTTTAGTCTATATATGTCTTTTCCTATCAAATGTGTCTCCTGTAGGCAGAAAATTTTTGGGTCTTCTTTCGTGATCCATTCTACTAGCCTGTGTCTCTTAATTGGTGAGTTTAAGGCATTAACATTTAGGGTTATTTTTGAAATATGGGTTGTTCTTCCAGCCATATTTGTTTATTTATGTTACTAAACATGGTTTGTTTTTCTCTTTGATTATTTTTCGCCCCTTTACTGTACTACCTCCCACTGTTGGTTTTCATTGTTATTTTCCATTTCGTCTTCCTATAATGTTTTGCCAAGGATCTTTTGAAGAGATGGTTTTCTAGCTGCAAATTCTTTTAACTTTTGTTTATCATGGAAGGTTTTAATTTCATCTTCCATCCTGAAGCTTAAAATCGCTGGATACACAATTCTTGGTTGGAACCCAATTTCTTTCAGTGGTTGAAAAATGTTATTCCAGGATCTTCTAGCTTTCAGAGTCTGTGTTGAAAGATCAGCTGTTATCCTGATTGGTTTACCCCTAAATGTAATCTGCTTCCTTTCTCTTGTAGCTTTTAAAATTCTCTCTTTATTCTGTATGTTTGGCATCTTCATTATAATATGTCTAGTTGTTTATCTCTTATGATTTTGCACATTTGGCGTCCTGTAGGCTTCTAGGATTTGGGATTCTGTCTCATTCTTCATGTCTGGAAAGTTTTCTCATATTATTTCATTGAATAGATTGCTCAATCCTGTGGTTTGGACCTGTATACCTTCCTGTATCCCAATTACTCTTTAGTTTGGTCTCTTCATGTTATCCCATATTTCTTGGATGTTCTGCTCATGGTTTCTTAACAGTCTTGCTGAGCTTTCTATGTTCTTTTCAAGTTGAAATACTTTGTCTTCATTGTCTGATGTTCTATCTTCTAAGTGATCTACTCTGCTGGTAGTATTCTCAATTGAGTTTTTAAGTTGGTTTATTGCTTTCTGCATTTCTATGATTTCTGTTTGTGTGTTTTTTATAACCTCTATCTCCCTGTATAGTTGATCTTTTGCTTCTTGGATTTGTTTATGTAATTCATTGTCAAAGTGATCTTTCATTGTCTGATTTTGCTGTCTAATGTCTCCCTGGAGACTACAGATCATCTGAAGCAAGTATATCCTGATTCTTTATCTGACATTCCATATGCTGCAGATATTACCTCTTCTAATGTTGAGTTGACCTGCGTTGCTTGTGGTCCTTTCTTTCCTTGTCTTTCCCTACTGTTCACGTTTTTTTCGGCTTGGTGAAACTTTTGTGTTATTGAATTTTACCCCTAAATGTTTATATTGCTATTGTATTCTTGAAAAGTCTCCCTCACAGGCGTAAGCAGCGGCTCTGCCCCTCCTCCAATTGGGGCAATGTGCCTACCACACCAGCACGCCGCTGGGCCTGTTCTGCCTCTTGGTAGCTGGTCCGCCTACCTTGCAGGAGCGGGCAGTTGATCTACCCCTCTGTGGGTGCTGGTCCTGTTCAGCCAGTGGGTAACAGGTCCTTCTACCTTGCAGGCACAGGCGTCGGCTCTGCCCCTCCGCGCTCCGCTGGGCCTCTTCTGTCTGTGGGTTGCAGGGCTGTCTACATTGCAGGCGTGAGTGGCATCTCTGCCCCCCCCCCAAACCGGGGTGATGTGTCTACCACGCTGGTAGGTCGCTGGGTCTGTTCTGCCTCTGGGTGAGAGGTCCACCTGCTTTGCAGGCACGGGCAGCGGCTTGGCCCCTCCCCAAACCTGGTTATGTGTCTAGCACCCTGGCGGGGCCTAGCACCTGGTCTGTCGGTGTTCGCAGGTCCACCTACGTCGCAGGCGCTGGGGCCAGCTCTAACCCTCTGAAGGCAGCTGGGCCGCTTCAGCCGGTGGGTCGCAGGTTCACCTATCTTGAAGTCGCAAGGGGTGTCTCTGCCCCTCCGCGGGTGTCTGGGCCTGTTCTGCCTGTGGGTCGCATGTCCGCGTTCCTTGCAGGCGTGCAGTGGCTCTGCCCAACCCCCAACCAGGGTGATGTGTCTTTCACGATGGCGGGCCGCTAGGCCTGTTCTACGGGTGGCTCGCAGGTCCGCCTACCTTACAGGCGCGGTTGGCGGCTCTGCCCCTCCCTTCTCCATGTGTTTTTAAAGTTAACAAATATGACTATTCCTGTCTCCATTTCTCTGTACCCTATTCAGCACATGCATTTTTATATTCACATATAGAATCCTACCTGGTATCACATGTACATACTTGTGAGGTTGCTGACTTTGCAAATACAAATTGTGAGAAGGGATCACTCCTCCTAAATGCTGTTGGAACTTACAATTCAAACTATGGGTGAGCTCCCTAGTTGAACAACATTATACATAAATCGATGCTCAGAAAAATGAAGATTTTTGGATTTGTGGATGATATTTAATTCATGATGTATTTCGATTGGCATATGTATTGCTACATTTTAATGTATACGTGTGTGTGTGTGTGTGTGTGCATATATATATGTATAAACTCTCCAGATTTTTCAAAATATGAAATGTATGTGTCTTATTATATACTCCCTAAATTCATTGATGTTCATGAATGTGGATTTATATTCAACTTTTCATAAGAATGTTCTCAGAAATATTAATCCACCTGAAATACATATTTGTTTCCTAATACTGAAAACTAACTTCAGTGAATGGTGCATACAAATCCTAATATTGCTATAGTAAATGACTCAGTTTAACGTCAATGCAAGTAGATTCCTATGGGACATGATATGTATTTTGACGTTCATTTTTATTCAAAACTGGTACATTAATATTTCTTCAGTTTTTGCACATAATAGAATACAGATTTCATTCACAAATTCACAAATTTATTGGCATTTTTTTCACTTTCAATTACTTCCTGCTTCAGAACATATGTATTCCCCCAGGTTTCTTGACTGCTCTTTTAATGAGACTTCTTTCCAAGCACATTATTTTCAATTTCCATATTCATTTTAGAAGCAAAGCTCACACACACTTCATGATAAACCATAACAGTGATATCACCATTAGATGTATAACTGGTTGGAATGATTGTATGAATATCAATATAAGATTTCCAGTATATATTCAGATATCAATTCAATCCATTATTTAAATTTGGAACCAGTTATATTATTTATTCACAGTATTGTCTATTCATGCATTATCTTTATATTCATATAACACAGAGTATACCTATTTGTACCCACAATACTAAATTATATGTCTTCAAAATATTGCTCCCAGAAATGGTGGAAGAAATACTCATGCCACCTGATCTATATATACATTAATCACAGTAATATTGTGGAAACAAAAAGCGAGGTCACACTTATGATTGTACCAAATCCTAAATGGAAAGTGAGCATGGATTAAAAAAAAATCCATGTCAATGTTGCCTAATGCTCTCAAAAGTGAATCCTATTGGTGACTACATATTTGTTTCTTCCTGAAATTACATATTCAACCTCAACCCTGTTGAAAATGTCTAATCCTATCACTCACTTTATACTTTGCCTGATTTCCTAATGTCTCTATTGAAATCTGATTTCCTGTATTTTTTCCCCAGTTCATCATTATGACTGACTCTTCACATGTGCTGACATTTACTTTCACTCTCTACCCAAAACCCTATTGCTAAAGATCTTTTGGTCCAAATGCTATACACACTCTTCATTCTAAATCTACCGAATATCTTCCTAATCCACCAACTATCCCTTTTGGACTGGATTTTCTCTTCGACATTCAATCATCCAAAAGACAAGGTCCTATGCCATTGTATATCAATTAATCTGAGACACCTGTGCAGAACATAATTCAAAGCTAAGAATCCCAATAGTGGGGCCAATTCCCTTCTGTGCTTCAAAAATTACCTAGATTTCTTTTTTCATACTTATATTTCACTTATATATTCTTGAAAATATCGCAAAATTCCAATACCATTATTCATCCAAGAGAATGATTCCTAACCCAAATGGAAGCTGTTATTAACCTTAACCATACAATGTTTCCTCAATCTAACTTTACAGAAGAGGAGGGACAGAATTAGTCTTCCAATACAGGATTGTAGGGGATCTTCCACCTGCTGAGAACCTCAAAGTTCCATGCAGAAATGATCCCTGGAGAAGATGTAGGCAGCTATGAAGGACCTGAGAGAGCAAAAGTCATCTTCCATGGCAAACAACCTGGTCAGGATGAAGGGAAGTGTCAGAATAAGCCTCATTCTTCTTAATGTAGAGAAGATGGACCAAACCAGTCCAGTGTAGACAGCTGTTCCCAGCTGCCTATGGTTGATATACAATCCTCAGTTGTGAACGTATCACAGGAAATAGGGGCAGCCTCCATCTCATGGGAACCTTGGAAGCAAATTTTAGGACAAAGGGGTTTCCAAAGAAGTGACCTCATTCAGTTCACAAAGGAGGTGACCTTCCTCACTTCTTTGGTGATAGAACTCTCTGAACTTGGGATCCAGGAAGCCAGGCTACCAGAGGCAGTCCCAGTACCATTCCCAGTGGGCTCACTTATTTGGATTTACCAAGAACAGAGTCAGTCTTTCTTGGTACCTACTGATGTGAGAATGTCCAAATTTCAGGAGAGCTCAGAAGAGGGGCCTTTCCTGAGAAAGCAGGAAGTTGCTCACAGCTGGCTCCTGACCACTTCACAGATTTGGCCAAAAAGACCAGATCTGAGACAGGACAGAACATTTCAGGGAACATAATAAGGCCCACAAGTCAGAGGACACTCCGGATAGTCACAGACCTCTTTGGGGGAAGGAGGTGCCTTTGTGGGTGTGGGTGTGAGTTTGTGGTTTTGTCTCATTTTCTGAGAATAGGTAAAAATGGCGGTTTGTTTGGTTTAGAGTGGACTGTTCCTAGTAAGTCGTTTCACAAAGTGAGTGTTTCTATGTCTGTGTATCCCACTGTGTCTGTGGCTGTAGACATTTGAAAAGAGAATTCATCAATGGATGTGTCCTGTTTAGTAGAAACCTACCCAGCATTCATTCTGCCCAATTGATGAATGGACTGTGGCTTCCCTTATGGATGGGCAACACCTACTAATTTCCTAAGTTCCTGTTTTCTTCCTGATTCTGGCCACTCTCCAGAATAGGCTCATGGTTTTGTGTCCAAGATATGTACCACCTCCAAGCTCTGTGACAAGGCCATGTAATGGATAGCTAAAGGGAATGGCTAGCATCTCAAAAAACTCAGATATCAGTGTGACCAGGAAAGCCTCAGTGGAGAAACTCTGCTTTGGGTTTTTTGCTAACCAATTCTTCTCTTCCCCTGAATGTGAGGAAGGTCTTGGCCTCAAGACACCGCTTTGTGAAGCCTGAAGAAAACAGTTTTAAAATGGAAATAAATGGGCATCACCTGTGGCTCTTTGTTAATTTCTTTGGAAATGGATGTGTCGGAATCAGTCTCTTGGCCCTGTGTGAGGCTGTGGCTTAGGTTCTCAGCACCTGATGCATCTAAAGAATTATCCCATGTGTGCATCCAAAACCAAAATGGGAAAAAGATCAGTAATTGTTGATGAAGTCTCTCGACTTCCTCTCTTAGGTTCCTGACCACCATCAAGTGAGAATAGAGATCCTTTGAATCAAATGAGTTCTTCTAAGCCCTGCAAAGGCTATCCCATACATACTTGTGTTTTCTCATGACTCCAAATCACATAAAGAATCTATACCTGACAGTCAGTAGGCCTCAAATTGGAGAAGCAGAGCAGTATTAAAGGAAGGCATTTTTGATCCCTTGTGGTTCACAGGAAGGGTGTACAGGCCACCCTGCGTTTAGGAAAATGACGGGCAAGCGAGGTTATTTGGACTCTGTGTTGGGCTGCGCCCCTCATGGAAACATCCAGCCAGAGCTTATGAGGAGTGTCTATATGGAAGAAGATGAGGGCCATGTGGGAGTGTTTTGGTTTTAATTGTGGTTATTTGTGTGGAAGTTGGAAGCGATGACTGGGTCCACCTGGGCTTGAACTCTGGTGTGATACCCTATAGAGACTGAGTCCTGGAACTGACCTCAGAGAAGTATTGCCATGAATTGTGTTGGGATATTAGGAGGCCACGCATGAGAGTCACCATTGGAAACTGAGATCTATTCCCAGTGTGGCTTTCCACAGAGCACTGGGAATCTCAGCCAAGGTATCACATAATTTTATTCTGAAACACTTGGCAGCAATAGTTGAGAGTCAAAACACAAATGCACTTCACATTGTACACCTCAATGGGCCTGGCTTCATGTGGCCTTTTGGCCACTCTTTGGGAAGTCTTGGCAGTGAGAGTTCTCCAGATCTTTCTTTGAAATGAGCTTCTTCACCATTTAATGGTTACCGAATTAAATGAAACACTCAGTGCCTCCAACTTCAACCTTGAAAGATGGGCTCGATAAATACCATGAAATTTTTGAAATTCCCATATCCAGGAGGCACTGGAGAACCATTGGATATCCTGTTGGTGATCATGAGTGTACCAGACAGTGCCTTGATTGGCTGGGTTTCACGAAAATGGTGTAGAACAGAGATTCCAGTAAGTTGGAGCCTGCTGAATAGTGGGCCTAGAGCAAAGGTGGGCATGTGTGAGATAAAACATCTGTGGTGCTTCCATGTGGATTTCCCAATGGCTTCCAAATGGCTTGTGACTGACATGGTGCATCCAGCAGACCCTTATATGTAAATGATTCTTGTTATATGGATAAGTTTCAGGGCAATGTTCAGAATCAGGTTCCTATGGTCAAGGGGTCAAGCTATGTTGGACAGAAGCCTGGTTTGTGCATTCTCCTGCAGACCCTGTCCCACCACACGTGACAGAACTCCCTCCAGCACTGTGTCCCAGGTGAACTCCTTGTATTTCGTGAAGCAAATACTGAACTCCCAGTGTAGCAGCAAAAAATATCACAAAAATTGGAGGATGATCAAATGGCTTCACAGTCCACATGAGGAGACACTTAGCCCCAAGTGGCCACAGTTGACCCCGAAAGAGAGAATTCAGCAATGCTGCCTCATGATCATTGGTAAATAAGAAAGCATCTCCTCCAGGTCACATAGATGCAGACCCAGCTTTTATGGTCTCACTACAAAAAAAGCTAAAGCTCCTGACAACAACATATATTTCAAGAGCCCAACATCAGAGCCAGTTTTTCCAGAAGCCTTTAGGCTAGCAGAGCTCCATGCTTTTGGAGTGTTTACATTGTCCCTTACTTTTGGAATCTCGCCTTCTAAATGCAAGTTTGTGAACTCCTGAGCATATTAAATTCCAGATATGTATTCACAGATTTTCTTACTCATCTCCTCTACATGTGTTACTTGGGACGAAGTTAAGGTCAAGGCATTGTTGTGGATGAGAGTCGGAAGATTTTTGTGTAGCACATATTTGCATACACATTGGATTCATTTTCCAATTTTCCTTTCGAAATACTGAATCCCTGAAACTAACCCATACCCTACAAGACTCTGACAACTAATCCTAACGTAATGGAGAAAAATAACCCAAACAGAACAGAAATACAAACATATCAGAGGAGGCATGGTGTACCATTGAATTAACTTTTCCATTATATAGGGAAGGAGTTTTAAATCTAGTCAATTTTTTGTTGAAAGAGTTGTCCATGTATTTTTAAACTTATCAAATATGTGAATTCCTGTCTCCCCCATTTCTTTGTATCCTATTCAGCACATGTATTTTTATATGCACATATAGAATTGTACCTTGTATCACACATATATTCTTGTGAGGTGGCTGACTTGGCAGATACAAATTGTGAGAAAAGTTCACTCCTCCTAAACGCTGTTGGAACTGAAAATTCAACCTATGGGTGAGCTTCCTAGTTGAACAACATTATACATAAATCCATGTTCAGTAAAATGAATATTTTTGGATACTTGGATGATATATATTTCATGATGAATTTCGATTGGCATATATATTGCTAGTTTTTAATGTCTGTGTCTGTTTGTATATATATATATATATATATATATATATATATATATATATATATTATATATATACTGTCAAGATTTTTCAAAATATGAAATATATGTGTATTTTGGCCACTCTTTGGGAAGCCTTACCTGTGAGAGTTCTCTAGAGCTTTCATTGAAATGATTTTCCTCAACATTTAATGGTTCCTGAATGAATTGAAACCCACAGTGCCTCCAACTTCATCCTTGAAAAATGGCTCTATAAATACCATGAAATTCCCCTGACCAGGTGGCACTGGAGAACCTTTGGATGTCTTGTTGCTGATCATGAGTGTACCAGACAGTGCCTTGACTGACTCGATTTCATGAAAATTGTGTAGAACAGAGATGCCAGTAAGTTGGAGAGTGCTGAGAAGTGGGCCCAGAGCTGTGGTGTGCAGGTGTATGATAAAACATCTGTGGTGGGGCCATTTGGGTCTGCCATTGACTTCCAAATGGCTTGTGGCTTACATGGTGCAGCTAGCCGACCCTTATCTGTAAAGGCATCTTGTTATATGTAAAGGTTTCAGGACAATGTTCAGAATCAGATTGCTATGGATAATGTTGCAAGTTATGTGGGATAGAAGTCTGGTTGGTGAATTCTCTTGTAGACCCTGACCCTCCACACGTGACAGAACTCGCTCCAGCACTGTGTCCCAGTTGAACTCCTTGTATTTCATGAAGGAAAAACCAAAAGCCCAGTGCAGCAGCAAGAAACACCACGAAAATTGTAGGATGGCCAATTGGCTTCACAGTCAAGACGGGGAGACACTTACCCCTCCGTGGCCACAGTTTACCTTCAAAGGAAGAATTGAGCACTGCTGCCTCATGTTCTTTTGGAAAATAAGAAACCATGTCCTCCAGGTCAGATAAATGAAGACCCATCTTTGATGGTATCACTACAAAGGAAGCTAAAGCTAATGACAACAACATATATTTCAAGTGCCCAACCTCAGATGCAGTTTCTCAAGAAGTCTTTAGGCCAGCAGAGTTCCATGAATTTGGACTGTTTATCCTGTCCCTTAAGTTTGAAAACTCCTCTAAAATGCCCAAGCTTGTGAACTCCTGAGCATTTTCCATTCCAGATATGTATTCACAGATTTTCTAACTCTTGTCCTCTAATTGTGTCTTACTTGGGTGAAGGTAATGTCAAGGCATTGCTCTGAATGAGAGTGGAAAGTTTTTTTGTAGCGCATATTTGCATACACAATGGATTCATTTTCCTTTATTTCCATTTGAATTACTGAATCCATGACACTAACGCATACCCTACTAGACTCTGACTACTAATGCTAATATGATGGAGAAAAATAACCCAAACAGAATAGAAATACAAGCAGTTCAGAAGAGGCATGGTGTATAGTTGGACTTGCCTTTTGCATGATAAAGCGTAGTTGTTAAAAATCTGGTTAATTTTTAATTGATATAGTTCTCCATGTGTTTTGAAAGGTATCAAATATGTGAATTCCTGTCTCCCTTTCTCTGTTGCCTATTCAGCACATGTATTTTTATATGCACAAATAGAATCCTACCTGGTACCACACGTACATTATTGTGAGGTGGCCTACTTGGCAGATACAAATTGTGAGAAGAGATCACTCCTCCTAAACACTGTAGGAACTGAAAATTCAACCTATGCGTGAGCTTCCTAGTTGAACAACATTACACATAAATCCATGTTAAGTAAAATAAATATTTTTGGATCTGTGTATGATATGTATTTCATGATGAATTTTGATTGGCATATATATTGCTACTTTTTAATATCTCTGTATGTGTTTTGTGAAAAATCTGCACTCTATAGATTATTCAAAATATGAAATATATGTGTCTTATTATACACTCCTTAAATTCATTCATGTTCATGTATGAGACCACGGCTCATGCAACAGCAAAAGACATTTATTGAGGATCCAATCCAGTATGCTAGGGCTCCGTGGTCACTCAAGAAGGGAGAGCAGCCCAGATCTCCGAGCTGAGGTTGAGCAGTGCTTAAGTACACTTTTTGGGGAGGGCGAGACTTTACATATATCACAGTATCTTTTAACAAATCATCATACACTGCGGGAAAATCAAACAACAAATCCTAAACATGATTAGTTCATTCATTGGTGGGAACATGTCAGGCAGGAGGGATAGGTCAGTTCTACAGCGGGGTACAGATTCAAATTGATTAGATAAGGCCCTGCGATGCATATGTGCCAAGCCACACAGGGTCCTAGGTTATTAAACAACCAGGCGATCAGGGGGAATATTTACTGGGCAGTCCAGAAATTGTCCTACAAGTAACAGGAATTTCAGATTTTTCATGTAGCATAGAAACTTAACAATACCTGGTCCTTTACATTTTAAATCAGGCCTTGAATCTTAGAAACTTTACAAACCCGGTCTTTTACACTTTAACTTTTACACTTTAATTTCAATTTATTTTACCCTTAAAGATCACTCCTGGTTCACAAGAAGGGTGTCCAAGCCACCCTGACTTTAGGCAAATGAGGGGCAAGGGAGCTTATTTTGGACACTGTCTTGGGCTGTGCCCCTCATGGAAACCTCCAGCCATATGTTATGATGAGTGTCTTTATGGAAGAAGATGAGGGTCATGTAGGAGTGTTTTGGTTTTAATTGTGGTCATTTGTGTGGCGGTTGGAAGAGATGACTTGGTCCACCAGGGCTTGAACTCTGCTCTGATACTCCTTAGAGACTGAGTTCTGGAACTGACTTGAGAGAAGTATTGCCATGAATTGTTTTGGGATTATAGGAGGCCACACATGAGATTAGCCCTTGGAAACTGAGATCTAGGCCCAGGGTGGCTTTCCACCGAGCACTGGGAATCTCAGCCAGGGTAACACATGATTTTTTTACTGAAAGACTTGGAAGTCATAGTTGAGACTCAAAACACACATGTACCTCATATTGTAGACCTCAATGATCCTGGCTTCATGTGAACTTTTGGGGACTCATTGGGAAGCCTTGCCTGTGAGAGTTCTTCAGAGCTTTCATTGAAATGAGCTTACTCACCATTTAATGGTTCCTGAATGAATTGAAACCCACAGTGCCTCCAACATCATCCTTGAAAAATGGCTATACAAATACCATGAAATTTTTGAAATTTCCATGACCAGGTGGCACTGGAGAAACTTTGGATGTCCTGTTGCTGATCATGTGTGTACCAGACAGTTCCTTGATTGACTGGTTGTCATGAAAATGGTATAGAACCGAGATGTCAGTAAGTTGGAGCCTGCTGAGTATTGGGGCTAGAGCAGTGGACTATACGTTTGTGAATAAATATCTGTGGTGGGACCACGTGGATCTGCCTTTGGCTTCCAAAATACTTG
The DNA here is from genome assembly GCF_048772815.1 of Callospermophilus lateralis. Lineage (NCBI taxonomy): Eukaryota > Metazoa > Chordata > Mammalia > Rodentia > Sciuridae > Callospermophilus > Callospermophilus lateralis. The sequence continues at coordinate 50,016 of NW_027512426.1, forward strand.
TCACTGATATGGTGCAGGCAGCAGACCCTTATATGTAAAGGCATCTTGTTTTATTGAGAGGTTTCAGGGCAATGTTCAGAATCTGGTTGCTATAGTCAAGGGGAAAGCTATGTGGGATAGACCCATGTTTCGAACATTCTCCTGAAGACCCTGACCAATCACACGTGTCAGAGCTCCCTCCAGAATTGTGTCCCAGTTGAACTCCTTGTATTTCATTAAGCCAATTCCAAACTCCCAGTGCAGCAGTAAGAAACACCACAAAAATGGAGGATTACCAAATGGCTTCACAGACCACACGGGGAGACACTTAACTCCCAGTGGCCACAGTTTACCAAGAAAGAATTCAGAACTGCTGCCTCATGTTCATTAGGAAATAAGGAACCATTTCCTCCAGGTCACATAGATGCAGACCCACATTTGATGGTGTCACAATGAGGAAGCTAAATCTCCTGACAACTTCATATATTTCATGTTCCCAACCTGAGAGGCATTTTCTCAAGAAGTCTTAAGGCCAGCAGAGCTCCAAGTTTGTGGAGTGTTTAACCTCTCCCTTACTTTTGGAAACTGCTCTACCACATCCAATGTTGTGAACTCCTGAACATTTTCAGTTCCACATATGTAATCACAGGTTTTCGAACTCCTCTCCACTAATTGTGTCTTACTTGGAGTAAAGTTAATGTAAAGGAATTGTTCTGGATGAGAGTGGCAAGATTTTTGTGTAGCACATATTTGCATACACATTAGATTTATTTTCCTATTTTCATTTGAAATACTGATCCCCGACACTAACACATACCCTAATAGACTCTGACTACTAATGCTAATATGATGGATAAAAAGAAAACTAACAGAATAGAAATACAGGCCTTTAATAGGAGGCATGGTATATACTTGGAATTGCCTTCTGCTTTATCAAGGGTATGTGTTATAAATCTTGTCAAATTTTCATTGTAATATTTCTCCATGAGTTTTATATGTATATATATATATATATATATATATATATATATATATATATATATATACTCTCTAGATTTTTCAAAATATGAAAAACATGTGTCTTATTAAACACTATCTAAATTCATTTATATTCATGTATGTGGATATAAAATCAACTTTTCATAAGATTATTCTCAGAAACATTCAACCACCTGAAATACATATTTGTTTCCTCGTCCTGAGAACTAACTTCAGTGAATCGTGCTTACAAACCCTAATATTTTTACAGTAACTGACACAGTTTATCATCAAAGCAAGTAGATTCCTATAGGACATGATGTGTATATTGATGTTCATTTTTATTCAACACTGGGACATTAAAATTTCTTCATTTTATGCACATCGTAGGATATATATTTCCTCCACAGGTTAGCAAATATATAGGCATTTGTTTCACTTTCAATCACTTCTTGCTTCAGAAAACATGTATTCCTCCATGTTTCTTGACTGGTCTGTTCATGAGACTTCTATCCAAACACATTATTTTCGATTTCCTTTATCACTTTAGAAGCAAAACGGACACACACTTCATGAGAAACCATCACTGTAATATCACCATTAGATGTATTACTGGATGGAATGAATGATTATATATCAATAAAAGATTTTTTATATATTTTCTGATATCAATTCAATACATTGTTTAAAGTGTAACAAGTTATATTATTTATTCACAGTATGGTCTATTCATGCATTATCTCTATATTCATAGACACAGGGTACACCTGGTTGTACCCCCAATACTAATCTATACATATTTGAAATATTGCTCCCAGAAATGGTGGAAGAAATACTCATGTCACCTGATCTACATATGCATGTTATCACTGTAATATTCTGGACACAAAATGCAAAAGCCACACGTATGATTGTACCAAAGCCTAAAGGTAAACTGAACATGGATTACTAAAAACATCCCTGACCAGGTTGCCTAATGCTCTCAAATGTCAATACTATTGCTGGCTACATATTTGTTTCTTCCTAAGATTATATATTCAACCTCAAAACTGTTGAAAATGTTTAATTTTTTCACTCACTTGATACTTTTGCCTGATTTCCTAATGTCTCTATTGATATCTACTTTCCTACATATTTTCCGCAGTTCAACATTGTGACTGACCCTTCACATGTGCTGACATTGACATTCACTCTGTAACGGAAACACTATTGCTAAAGATCTTTGGTCCAAATCCTATACTCGCTCTTCTTCCGAAACATACTGACTATCTTCCTGATCCTATCGACTATCCCTTTTTGAGTAGATGTTCTCTACTACATTCAATCATCCAAGGTACAAGATCCTATGCCATTGTATATCGATTTTTCTGAAACATGTATCTAGAACGTAATTCAAAGCTACGTATCGCAATCAGTTGCCCAATGCATTTCTGAGCTTCAAATCTTACCTAGATTTCTGTTTTCATACTTATATTTTATCTCTATATTCCTATAAATATTGCAGGTTCCCAATACCATTATTCATCCCGCATAATGATTCCTTACCCAAATTGAACCTGTTATTAACCCTAACCATACACTGTTGCTTCAATCTAAAATTACAAAAGAGCAGGGACAGAGTTCGCCTTACAATACAGGAATGTAGGGTATCTTCCAACTGCTGAGAACCTCAAAGTTCGATGCAGAAATGATCCCTGGAGAAGATGTCAGCAGCTATGAAGGACCTGTGAGAGCAAAAGCCATCTTCAATGGCAAACAATCTAGACAGGAAAAAGGGATGTGTATGCATCAGCCTCTCTCTTTTTAATGTAGAGAAGATTGACCTAACCAGACCTGCATGGAGAGCTGTTCCCAGGTGCCTATTTTGATATACAATTGAAACTAGTCAAATTTTCAAAGGAAGTAGGGGCAGCCTCTATCTAATGGAACCCTTGGAAGCAACGGTTAGGGCAAAGTTGTTGCCAAGGCAGTGACCTCTTTCAGTTCCTGAAGGAAGTGACCTACCTAACTTCCTTGGTGATGGAACATTCGGAAATTTTGATGCAAGAAGCCAGGCACCGAGAGCCAGTCCCAGTCCCTGTCCCAGTGGGCTCCCTTGTTTGGATTTACCAAGTACAGATCAGACCTTCTTGGTACCTACTGATGTGAGGATGGCGAAATGTCAGTAGAGCTCTGAAGAGAAGCTTTTCCTGAGATAGCAGGTATTGGCTAACGGTTGGCTCCTCAAAGCATCACAGAGTTGGCCAAGGAGACAAGATCTGAGACAGGAGAGGCCATTTTGTGGGGAATATAGTATGGCCCACCAGTCAGAAGACATTCCGGATAGTTACAGACCTACTTTTGGGAAGGAGGTGCCTTTGTGTGTGGGTGTGAGTTTGCGGTTTTGTCTCATGTTCTGAGAATAGGTAGGAAAGGTGGTTGGTTTGGTTTGGAGTCGACTGTTTCTAGTAAGTCTTTTGACAAGGCGACTTTCTATGTCTGTGTATCCACTGTGTCCGTGGTTTTAGACATTAGAAAAGAGAATGCATCAATGGAGGTGTCCTGTCTAGTAGAAAGCTTCCCAGCATTCATCCTGCTCAATTGATGAATGGACTGTGGTTTTCCTTATGGATCTTAAACACCTACTAACATCCTAAGTTCCTGTTTTCTTCCTGAATTCTGGCCACTCTCCAGAATAGGCTCATGATTTATTGTGCAAGATATGTACCACCTCCAAGCTCTGTGACATGTCCATGTTCTTGATAGCTGAAGGGAATGGGAACATCTCGGAAAACTCAGACATCAGTGTGAGCAGTAAAGTCTCAGTGGAGAAACCCTGCTTTGGTCCATTTGCTTAACTATGGTTCTATTGCCTTGAATGTCAGGAAGGTCTTTGCCTCAGGCCACCCTTTTGTGAAGCCTGAAGAAACAGTTTTCAAATGAAAATGAATGGGCATCTCCTGTGGCTCTTTGCTTAATTGCTTTGGAAAGGATGGTGTCTTAATCAGACACTAGGCCCTGTTTGAGGCTGTGGCTAAGATTCTCAGCTCCAGATAGATGTAAAGAAGATCCCATGTGTGCATCCAAAACCAAAATGGCAAAAAGATCAGTCATTGTAGATGAAGTCTCTTGCCTTCCTCTGATAGGTTCCGGAACTCCATCAAGTGAGAATAGGATTCCAATGGGTCAAATGAGTTATTCAAATCCTGCAGAAGTACTTGGGTTCTCTCATGATGCCAAATCACATAATGAATCTATACCTGACTGTCAGTAGGCCTCAAATTGGAGAAGCAGAGCAGCATTAACAGCAGGCCTATTTGATCACTCCTGGTTCAAAGGAAGGGTGTCCAGGCCACACTGAATTTAGACAAATGAGGGGCAAGGGTGCATATTTTGGACATTGTCTTTGGCTGCGCCCCTCATGGAAACCTCCAGCTAGAGTTTATGATGAGTGTCTATACGGCTAAAGATGAGGGCCATGTGGGAATGTTTTGGTTTTAATTGTGGTCATTTGTGTGGCGGTTGGAAGAGATGACAGGGTCCACATGGTCTTGAACTCAGGTGTGATTCCTCTTAGAGACTGAGTTCTGGAACTGACCTCAGAGAAGTATTGCCATTAATTGTGTTGGCATTGTAGGAGGCCACACATGAGAGTTGCCTTTGAAACCTGAGATCTAGGCCCAGGATGGCTTTCCTCAGAGAACTGAAAATCTCAGCAAGGATATCGCATAATTTTATTCTGAAAAACTTGGCAGCCATAGTTAAGAGTCAAAAGACACATGGACCTCCCGTTGTAGACCTCCATAGGCCTTGCTTCATGTGACCTTTTGGCCAGTGTTTGGGAAGCCTTGCCTGTTAGAGTTCCTCAGAGCTTTCATTGAAATGAGCTTCCTCCCCATGTAATGGTTCCTTGAAGAATGGAAACCCCAAAGTGCCTCCAACTTCATTCTTGAAAAATGGATAGATAAATACCATGATATTTTTGAAATTCCCAATGACCAAGTGGCACTGGAGAACCATTGGATGTTCTGTTGCAGACAGTGGCTTGATTGTTGTGTTACAGACAGTGCCTTGATTGACTGGGTTTCATGAAAATGGTGCAGAACAGAGATGCCAGTAAGTTGGAGCCTGCTGAGTAGTGGGCCTAGAGCAGTGGTGGGCAGGTGTGTGATAATACAACTGTGGTGTCGCCATGTGGATCTGCCATTGGCTTCCAAATAGCTTGTGACTGACTTGGTACAGCCAGCAGACCATTATATGAAAAGGCATCTTGTTATATGGAGAGGTTTCAGGGCAATGTTCACAATCAAGTTGCTATGGTCAAGGGGGCAAGTTATGTGGGATAGAACCCTGGTTGGTGAATTCTCCTGCACACCCTGACCCAACACACGTGACAGAACTCCCTCCAGCCCTATATCCTAGTTGAACTCCTTGTATTTCATGAAGCAAATACCAACCTCCCATTGCAGCATCAAGAAACACCACAACCTCGCCAGCACTTGTTGTTGTTTGATTTCATAATGGCTGCCAATCTTACTGGAGTGAGAAAAGGGTTCTCTTGTACATTGCTGGTGGGGCTGCAAATTGGTGCGGCCAATTTGGAAAGCAGTATGGAGATTCCTGGGAAAGCTGGGAATGGAACCACCATTTGACCCAGCTATTGCCCTTCTCGGACTATTCCCTGAAGACCTTAAAAGAGCGTATTACAGGGATACTGCCACATCGATGTTCATAGCAACACAATTTACAATAGCTAGATTGTGGAACCAACCCAGATGCCCTTCAATGGATGAATGGATTAAAAAAATGTGGCATCTATACACCATGGAGTATTACGCAGCACTAAAAAATGACAAAATCTTGGAATTTGCAGGGAAATGGATGGCACTAGAGCAGATTATGCTTAGTGAAGCTAGCCAATCCCTAAAAAACAAATACCAAATGTCATCTTTGATATAATGAGAGCAACTTAGAATAAAGCAGGGAGGAAGAGCAGGAAGAAAAGATTAACATTAAACAGAGACATGAGGTGGGAGGGAAAGGGAGAGAAAAGGGGAATTTCATGGAAACGGAGGGAGACCCTCATTGTTATACTAAATTACATATAAGAGGTTGTAAGTGGAATGGGAAAATAAACAAGGTGAGAAATGAATTACAGTAGAAAAGGTAGAGAGAGAAGATGGGAGGGGAGGGGAGGGGGGATAGTAGAGGATAGGAAAGGTAGCAGAATACAACAGTTACTATTATGGTATTATGTAAAAATGTGGATGTGTAACCCATGTGATTCTGCAATCTGTACTTGGGGCAAAAAAGGGAGTTCATAACTCACTTGAAGCTAATGTATGCTAAGGTATGAAATTTGATATGTCAAGAGCTTTGTAGGGTTTTGAACAACCAATAAAAAAATAAAATTAAAAAAAGAAAGAAAGAAACACCACAAAAAGGGCAGGATGACCAAATGGCTTCACAGTCCACTCAGGGAGACAATAAGCTTCCAGTGGCCACAGTTTACCAACAAAGAGAGAAATCAACACTGGTACCACATGTTCAATGGAAAATAAGAAACGATGTCCTCCAGGTCACATAGATGCAGATCCAGGTTTGATGGTCTCACCAGAAATGAAGCTAAAGCTCCAGACAACAAGATATATTTCAAGTGTCCAAACTCAGAGGCAGTTTTACAAGAAGGCTATTGGCCAGCAGAGTTCCATGTTTGTGGAGTGTTTACACAGTCACTTACTTTTGGAAACTCCTCTACCACCTCCAAGGTTGTGAACTCCTGTGCATTTTCCATTCCAGATATGTATTCACAGATTTTCTAACTCTTCTCTTCGAATTGCATCTTACATGGGGTGAAGGTAATGTCAAAGGATTTATCTGGATGAGAGTGGGAAGACTTTTGTGTAGGACATATTTGCATACATATTGGATTCATTTTCCAATTTTCCATTTCAAATACTTTATCTCTGACACTAAACCACACCCTACTAGTCTCTGACTACTAATCCTAATATGAGGCAGAAAAATAACCCAAACATAATAGAAATACAAGCAGTTCAGAGGAGGCATGGTGTATAGTTGGACTTGCCTTTTGCATTTTAAAGGTTAGGGGTTATAAATCTAGACAATTTTTTGTTGCAATAGTTGTCCATGTGGTTTTAAAGATAACAAATATGTGAATTCTTGTCTCTCTTTCTCTGTAGCCTACTCAGCAAATATATTTTTATATACACATAGAGAATCCTACCTGGTACTACACGTACATTCTTGTGAGGTGGCTAACTTGGTAGATACAAATTGAGAGAAAAGATCACTCCTTCTAAATGTCGTTGGAACTGAAAATTCAACCTATGGGTGAGCTTCCTAGTTGAACAAAATTATACACAAATCCATGTTCAGTACAATGAATATTTTTGGATCTGTGGATGATATATATTTCATGGTGAATTTTGATTGGCATATATTGCTATATTTAATGTTTCTGGGTGTGTATGTGTGTGTGTCTGTGTGTGTGTATATATATATATATATACACTCTCTCCTTCTATTTTTCAAAATACGAAATATATGTGTCTTATATACACTCCCTAATTTTATTCATGTTCATGAATGTGGATTTATAATCAACTTTTCACAAGATTATTCTCAAAAAATTTCATCCACCTGAAATACATATTTGTTTCCTAGTACTGAAAACTAACTTCAGTGAATGGTGCATACAAATCCTAATATTTCTATAGTAACTGACACAGTTTATCATCAATGCAAGTAGATGCCTATGGGACATGATGTGTTTATCGATGTTCATTTTTATTCAACACTGGGACATTACAATTTCTTCAGTTTATGCACATCATAGGATATATATTTCCTCCACAGGTTAGCAAATTTATAGGCATTTGTTTCACTTTCAATCACTTCCTGCTTTAGAACACATGGATTCCTCCATGTTTCTTGACTGATCTTTTCATGAGATTTCTTTCCAAACACATTATTTTCGAATTCTTTTATCACTTTTGAAGCAAAACGGACACACACTGCATGATAAATCATAACTATAATATCACTATTAGATGTATAACTGGTTGGAATGAATGATTTTATATTAATATAAGATTTCTTATATATTTTCAGATATCAATTCAATACATTTTGTAAAGTGGAACCAGTTATATTATCTATTCACAGTATGGTCTATTCATGCATTATCTCTATATTCATAGACACAGGTTACACCTCTTTGTACCCCCAATACTAATTTATACATCTTCAAAATATTGCTCCCAGAAATGGTGGAAGAAATACTCATGTCACCTGATCTACATATGCATGTTATCACAGTAGTATTCTGGACACAAAATGCAAAAGTCACACGTATGACTGTAACAAAGCCTAAACGGAAACTGAACATGGATTACTAAAAACATCCATGTCCAGGTTGCCTAATGCTCTCAAATGATCATCCTGTTGGTGACTACATATTTGTTTCTTCCTAAGATTATATATTCAACCTCAATACCATTGAAAATGTCTAATTTTTTCACTCACTTTGTACTTTGCCTGATTTCCTAATGTCTCTGTTGATATCTACTTTCCTACATATTTTCTCCAGTTCAACATTGTGACTGACCCTTCACATGTGCTGACATTGACATTCACTCTCTAACCGAAACCCTATTGCTTATGAACTTTGGTCCAAATCCTATACTCACTCTTCTTCCGAAACATACTGACTATGTTCCTGATCCTATCGACTATCCCTTTTTGAGTAGATGTTCTCTACTACATTCAATCATCCAAGGTACAAGATCCTATGCCATTGTATATCGATTTTTCTGAAACATGTATCTAGAACGTAATTCAAAGCTACGTATCGCAATCAGTTGCCCAATGCATTTCTGAGCTTCAAATCTTACCTAGATTTCTGTTTTCATACTTATATTTCATCTCTATATTCCTATAAATATTGCAGGTTCCCAATACCATTATTCATCCCGCATAATGATTCCTTGCCCAAATCGAACCTGTTATTAACCCTAACCATACACTGTTGCTTCAATCTAAAATTACAAAAGAGCAGGGACAGAGTTCGCCTTACAATACAGGAATGTAGGGTATCTTCCAACTGCTGAGAACCTCAAAGTTCGATGCAGAAATGATCCCTGGAGAAGATGTAGGCAGCTATGAAGGATCTGAGAGAGCAAAATCCATCTTCATGGCAAACAACCTGAACAGGACGAAGGGATGTGTATGCATCAGCCTTTCTCTTCTTAATGTAGAGAAGATGGACCTAAGCAGGCCTGCGTGGAGAGCTGTTCCCAGGTGCCTATTTTGATATACCATTGTAACAAGTCAAATTGTCACACAAAGTAGGAGCAGCCTCCATCTCATGGAACCCTTGGAAGCAACGGTTAGGACAAAGTTGTTGCCAAGGCAGTGACCTCATTCAGTTCCTGAAGGAAGTGTCCTAGCTAACTTCCTTGGTGATGGAACTCTCTGAAATTGTGATGCAAGAAGCCAGGCACCGAGAGCCAGTCCCAGTCCCAGTCCCAGTGGGCTCACTGGTTTGTATTTACCAAGTACAGATTCAGACCTTCTTGGTACCTACTGATTTGAGGATGGCCAAATGCCAATTGAGCTCTGAAGAGAGGCCTTTCCTGAGATAGCAGGTAGTGGCTAACTGCAGGCTCCTCAAAGCATCACAGAGTTGGCCAAGGAGACAAAATCTGAGAGAGGAAAGGCCATTTCGAGAGGAACATAGTATGGCCCACCAGTCAGAGGACACTCCAGATAGTCACAGATCCACTTTTGGGAATGAGGTGACTTTATGTGTGTGGGTGTGAGTTTGTGGTTTTGTCTCATATTCTGCGAATAGGTAAAAAAGGTGGTTCGTTTGCTTTGGAGTCTACTGTTGATAGTAACTCTTTTGACAAGGCGAGTGTTTCTATGTCTGTGTATCCACTGTGTCCGTGGTTTTAGACATTAGAAAAGAGAATGCATCAATGGAGGTGTCCTGTCTAGTAGAAAGCTTCCCAGCATTCATCGTTCATAAGTGATGAATAGACTGTGACTTGTCTTATGGATAGGAAACAACTACTAACTTCCTAAGTTCTGGTTTTCTTCCTGAATTCTGGCCACTCTCCAGAATGAGCTCATGATTTATTGTCCAAGATATGTACAACCTCCATGCTCTGTGACATCGCCATGTTCTTGATAGCTGAAGGGAATGGGAACATCTCAGATATTAGTGTGACCAGTAAAGTCTCATTGGAGAAACCCTGCTTTGGGCCATTTGCTTACCTATGGTTCTGTTGCCTTGAATGTCAGGAAGGTCTTTGTTTCAGGCCACCCCTTTTTGAAGCCTGAAGAAACAGTTTTCAAATGGAAATGAATGGGCATCACCTGTGGCTCTTTGCTTAATTTCTTTGGAAAGGGATGTGTCTTAGTCAGACACTAGGCCATGGTTGAGGCTGTGGCTAAGATTCTCAGCTCCTGATAAATCTAAAGAAGATCCCATGTGTGCATCCAAAACCAAAATGGCAAAAGGATCAGTCATTGTGGATGAAGACTCTTGCCTTCCTCTGTTAGGTTCCTGACATCCATCAAGTGAGAATAGGATTCCTATAGGTCAAATGAGTTATTCAAAGTCCTGCATAAGTGCTTGGTTTCTCTCATGATGCCAAATCACATAAGCAATCTATACCTGACAGTCAGTAGGCCTCAAATTGGAGAAGCAGAGCAGTATTAACGGCACGCCTATTTGATCACTCTTGGTTCACAGAAAGGGTTTCCAGACCACCCTAAATTTAGACAAATGAGGGGCAATGGTGGATATTTTGGACACTGTCTTGGGCTGCATCCCTCATGGAAACCTCCAGCCAGAGTTTATGATGAGTGCCTATATGGATGAAGATGAGGGCCATGTGGGAATGTTTTGGTTTTAATTGTGGTCATTTGTGTGGCGGTTGGAAGAGATGACAGGGTCCACATGGGCTTGAACTCTGGTGTGATTCTCCTTGGAGACTGAGTTCTGGAACTGACCTCAGAGAAGTATTGCCATTAATTGTGTTGGCATTGTAGGAGGCCACACATGAGAGTTGCCCTTGAAACCTGAGGTCTAGGCCCAGGATGGCTTTCCACAGAGAGCTGAAAATCTCAGCAAGGATATCACATGATTTTATTCTGAAAAACTTGGCAGCCATAGTTAGAGTCAAAAGACACATGGACCTCACGTTGTAGACCTCAATGGGCCTGGCTTCATGTGACCTTTTGGCCAGTGTTTGGAAAGCCTTGCCTGTTAGAGTTCCTCAGAGCTTTCATTGAAATGAGCTTCCTCCCCATGTAATGGTTCCTGGATGAATGGAAACCCCAAAGTGCCTCCAACTTCATTCTTGAAAAATGGAAAGATAAACACCATGAAATTTTTGAAATTCCCAATGACCAGATGGCACTGGAGAACCATTGGATGTCCTGTTGCTGATCATGAGTGTAACAGACAGTGCCTTGATTGACTGGGTTTCATGAAAATGGTGTAGAACAGAGATGCCAGTAAGTTGGAGCCTGCTGAGTAGTGGGCCTAGAGCAGTGGTAGGCAGGTGTGTGATAATACATCTGTGATGTGGCCATGTGGATCTGCCATTGGCGTCCAAATGGCTTGTGACTGACTTGATGCAGCCAGGAGACCATTATATGAAAAGGCATCTTGTTATATGCAGAGTTTTCAGGGCAATGTTCAGAATTAGGTTGCTATGGTCAAGGCGGCAAGCAATGTGGGATAGAAGCCCAGTTGGTGCATTCTCCTGCAGAGCCTGACCCACCACACGTTACAAGACTCCCTCATGCACTGTGTCCCAGTTGAACTCCTTGTATGTCATGAATCAAATACCAAACTCCCAGTGCAGCAGCAAATAACACCACGAAAAGTGGAGGATGACCAAATGGCTTCAAAGTCCACACGGGGAGTCACTTTGCCCGAAGAGGCCACAGTTTACCTACAAAGAGACTTCAGCACTGCTGCCTCACGTTCATCGGAAAATAAGAAACCATGTCCTCCAGGTCACATAGATACTGACCCAGGTTTGATGGTCTCACTTCAAAGGAAGCTAAAGCTCCTGACAACAACATATATTTCAAATGCCCAAATTCAGAGGCAGTTTCTCAAGAAGTCTTTAGGCCAGCATAGCTCCATGATTGTGGAGTGTTTACACTGTCCCTTACTTTTGGAAACTCCTCTACCACCTCCAAGGTTGTGAACTCCTGAGCATTTTCCATTCCACATATGTATTCACAGATTTTCTAACTCTTCTTTTCTAATTGTGTTTTACCTGGAGCGAAGATAATTTCAAGGCATTTTTCTGGATGAGAGTGGGAATATTTTTTGTGGCACATATTTGCATACACATTGGATTTATTTTCCTATTTTCCATTTGAAATACTGAATCCGTGACACTAACCCATACCCTACTTGTCTCTGACTACTAATCCTAATAAGATGGAGAAAAATAACCCAAACAGAATATAAATACAAGCAGTTCAGAGGAGGCATGGTGTATAGTTGGACATGGCTTTTGCATGACAAAATGTAGGTGCTATAAATCTAGTCGATTTAAATTGAAATAGTTCTCCATGTATTTTTAAATTTAACAAATGTGTGAATTCCTCTCTCCCATTTTATGTAACCTATTGAGCACATCTATTTTTACATGCACATATAGAATACTACCTGGTATCACACATACGTTCTTGTGAAGTGTCTGACTTGACAGATACAAATGATGAGAAGTGATCACTCCACCTAAACGCTATGGGATTTGAAAATTCATCCTATGTGTGAGCCTCCTAGTTGAACAATATTATACATAAATCCATGTTCAGTAAATTGAATATTTTTCTATCTGTGTAAGATATATATATCACGGTGAATTTCGATTGGCATATATATTGCTACTTTTTAATGTCTCTCTCTCTCTGTGTGTGTATATATACACACTCCAGATTTTTTTAAAATATAAAATATATATGCCTTATTATACAATCCCTAAATTTTTTCATATTCATGTATGTGGATTTATAGTCAACATTTCAAAAGGTTATTCTCTGAAATATTCATCCACCTGAAATACATATTTGCTTCCTAGTAATGAAAACTAACTTCAGTGAATGGTGCATACATATCCTAATATTTCTACAATAATTGACCCAGTTTCTCATTAATACAAGTAGATTCATATGGGACATGATGTGTATTTTCATGTTCATTCTTATTCGCCACTGGTACATTACTATTTCTTCAGGTAATGCACATAATAGAGTATATATTTCATCCACAAGTTAGCAAAATTATGGGTATGTGTTTCACTTTCAATAATTTTCTGTTTCAGAACACATGTATTTCTCCATGTTTCTTGACTGGTCTTTTCATGAGTCTTCTTACCAAACCCATTATTTTCGATTTCCATAATCCCTTTTGAAGCAAAACTCACACACCGTTCATGATAAACCATAACCCTAATATTACCATTAGATGTATAACTGGATGGAATGAATGATTGTATATCAATATAAGATTTCTTATATATTTTCAGATATCAAATCAATCCATTATTTAAAGTGGAACCAGTTATATTATTTATTCACAGTATAGTCTATTCATGCATTGTCTCTATATTCATAGACACAGGGTACACCTCATTGTAAACTCAATACTAATTTATACGTATTCAAATTATGGCTCCCAGAAATGGTGGAAGAAATATTCATGTCACCTGATCTACATATACAATTTAACCCAGTAATATTCTGGACACAAAAAGAAAAGGTCACACTTATGCTTCTACCAAAGCCTAAATATAAAGTGAACATGGATTACTAAAAACATCCATGTCCAGGTTGCCTAATGCTCTCAAAAGTCAATCCTATTTGTGACAATATATTCGTTTCTTCCTAAGATAATATATCCAAAATCAACCTTGTTGAAAATGCCTAATTCTATCACACACTTTATACTTTGCCTGATTTCGTAATGTCTCTATTGATACGTGCTTTCCTACATATTTTCCCCAGTTCATCATTGTGATGGTTCATATGTGCTCACATTTACATTCACTCTCTAACCAAAACCCTATTGCTAAAAAACTTTTGTTCCAAATCCTATACTCACTCTCCTTCCTAAACATACCGACTATCTTCCTAATCCTACCGACTATCCCTTTTTGACTGGATGTTCTCTTCTACATTCAATCATCCAAGTAATGTTCAGGTGAGCGTCGGAGGAAGAGACCACCAAGAGACTGTCTCATGGAACAGCAAAGGGTTTATTGGGGGTCCAGCATGCTGGGGCTCAGAGCTCCCTTGAATCGAGCAGAGAGCCCTGAGGACATCTTAAGCAGAGCTTATGTGTTTTCCTTGTAGAGGGCAGGGAGGGAAGTTTATTGATGGGTCAGGGCGAGTGGGCAGTTTGCATGCAACCGGGAGAGGGAGTACATTATATATTTTGGAAGTTGGAGACAGCACATTCTGGGAACAAGATTAGCAAACAGTTCTCAAGATTTCAACAGTGTTTTGTTAAGCATACAGAAAAAGAGGAAGTGACAAGTACCATTTTATTAACCTTTCATTCCCCACGTCTTCTTCTGGCTACTTTTAATCATAAAAGTGATCATTGGAGTGGTGTCACATTCTATGTCTGCTAGTGGGGTATTACCATAAGTTTAACTTGTCTAATTTGAGCTTGGAGAAATGAAAATACATGGTTGAGCAAACAGGGTTTTATAGTTAGCAAGAATGTGAGTATTATTATTGGACTGGCCAAGGTTGATAAACGTATAGTTAACCAGGGGGACTGTGTGAACCAAGACTCAAACCACCCTTTTTGGGCCTCTCTCTTTCGTTGACACTCTTCAAGGCATCCTTTTATTTTACTCATAAATTTTTTACAACTCCAGTATTGTTGCCATAAAAATAACATTCTTCCCTCAATGCAGCACTAAGGCACCATTCTCTCATGAAGAGGAGGTCCAACCCTCGATTGTTGTATGAAACAACATCAGAGAGAGAGGTTAAAGATTCCCACAAAGCTGTGATGGAGGTTTCTAATATCTTTAAGTTTTGGTCTATTGCTGCTTCTAATTGGGTATTTTGCTGTGTACCATGGACCAAGGCAGTGGTTCCTGTGACCTCCCCTGCAGCAACTCGTATTCCTAATAGGATGGCTGAAGTGAGGGATATATGTTCCCTGTGGAACCGGGTTGTATGCCCCCCTGTTTGATCTTCAAATGAACCTGCATCATGATAGAGCACTCTGGGTAACCTCTGCACCATTACACATTTAATCACCACTGTTGACCATTTAATGAAAACACAAAAATGTTTAAGTATATAGAATTATACTGTTGTAGGAACAGTCAAGACAAGGCACCTAAGATAGCACCAAAGCTAGGGAAACAGTCCTATTTGGTTGCAAACGGATTCAGAGGGCATTGCTTCTGTTGTAATCAATTAATCCCATGAACCCCAAGTTTAGGAAGTTTCAGAATTTTGTACCCAACATGTAAGGGAATGTGCTCAGAAGTTCACAGTCAGCAGAAATTCACAAAAAGCAGTTTTTTTATGTTTTTTTCCTCTGTTCTGAGCAAATTAACTTTTCAAGGACACCTGGGAGGGGGAGAGATATTTCATCACTTTCTTTTTTCCGCTTGCCAGCTATTACCATGGAGCCAGTTGGTAACTTCTTTATCATAGAAATGTAGCCATCTCTTTGAAGCCCCAGCTCAAAGTCAGAGGCCTTGTTCACATATTTTGTGAAAAACTAGTAAGGGGGTGTCTAGCTTACAAGTACTGATTGTTTTAGCCAGTGGCCAAGTAGAACAGGGCCACATGAAAACAGGAAGTTTGTCTACACTGAACTCTTTTATAGGGACTCTTTTGCTGAACGTCCTAAAGTCAGCCATGGTGAAGACATCTGGAGAAGATCAGTTAAGACTTTTCTGTGGGTGTGGAACAGAGGGGAAAGAGAGGGAAGGCGGGACTTAGAGCAGTTCCAAGGATCTGAGAATGAGTACGGAGAGATGTAAAAGAATAATGGGAAAGGGGTTTGGGATTTTCTAGCAACAAAACTTGAGCAGTAGAACAGGTAGAAAAGAGGGGAAGATGGGAGTGTGTATCCAAAAAGCCTGTGAGGGACTTTAAATTCTTAGTAACTTGTTTTCAGTGATGACAAAGCAACTTTAAAGACCATTTTTATTACATCTTGGATAGGGGTCTTCTCAGCTGTTTTGAGCTTTAGGTTAGCTGGTAAAAGGACCTGGTGAAACCCCGTATGGGTGCTGACAGGAGAAGAGAGGAGTGAGTGGGTAGAGTGGTAACTAAGTACCTGCTACCTCAGCAAGGGGGCAATGGTCTGAGAACCGGCGGATGTTTGGGTTGTTGATCTAGTAACGGGATAAGAGAAATCAGGTTGTTGAGGTGGGAGTGACAGCAGAGAGACTAGAGCAGAAGGCTGAGGGTGAGGATCTATTGGAGAAGCATAGTTCAGGATGTGAGCGAAGGACGGAAAAGGCCTCCACATAGGGGAATCTCTTTTCACACCTTTGAGCCCTTCCCAAAGTTAAAAAGGTTCCACAGAATTTGAGGATCTAGAGACCCCTCTTGGGGCCATCGATTTAGGTTATCTTATTGGTAATATGGCCAATGCTGTGTACTGAATTTGATTAGGAGTTTGGGTTCCATCGTGCAGCCCCTGTATGCTCACATCCCCTTGATTACAGAAGAAGTCGGCTTTTCCCACACACAGCCATGGCTGTTTGTGGCTTTGATAGTTCACCGGGCAAACATAGTAATCTAGGCTAGCCGACCTGCATCTGGCTCACGTGTCCCTACATTCATAATGTTTGTTTCCATTACATATGATATGGAAGGGATTTAATGGAATTTTAGTGGGATCCTCTTCTTCAGGGATATCTGAATAGGAAAGACATATAGCCAGCTGACAAATGTCTGGGTGGAGAGATGGCCACCAGGTCCCTAAGGGGGCTGTATGCAAGATTGATTAAACTTTTTGTCCAGTAGGATTTGTGATCAGCCATCGCTGCTGAAAGGGGTGATGAGGGTTAGAAATACTGGTGGTCAAGGGGAGAGTCTATAGCCTTATCCACACGGCGAATGTGCAATTTGAAAGGGTTACCAGTCTTTTCCAGTTTCCAGCCAATTCCAGTTTCCAGTCAATGTCTGGACAGGGCGCAGGCTTGAGATGAGAGGCATGGATCCAGGAAGTGATTCCATCTACCTTTACCACTCTAGGTGTTATAAGTTGCACCTGGAATGGTCCTTTCCAGCGGGGTTCCAGCGATGTCACCTGATGTCGTCTTACGAAGACAATGTCTCTTACTTGATATCGATGTGGAGTCCCCTCGTCCCCAGTTTGGTAGGCAGTGGCCAGCTGTTTTCACAGGTGTCGCTGAATTCTTTCAAGAGCTTTAAGTCTGTCAAGCAAGCTGGTGTGGAAGGGATTGTAAGGTCTTAGAGTTGGTGTTAGGTCCCTTACTGGAGGAGGGGCACCATAGAGAATTTCATAGGGGGTGAGGTTACACTAAAATCAGAGTGAGTATTTTCTTCATTTAACAGTGCATAAGGCAGGAGCATAGTACAATCTTTTATTCCGGTCTGTAAGCTTAATTTTGTTAAGGTCTGTTTAATGGTTTGGTTCATTCTTTCTACCTGTCCTAAACTCTGGGGTCTATAAGCACAATGTAACTTCCAATAAATCCCCAGGGTCCTGGCTAACCCCTGACTTACCTGGGCCATGAACGCCAGTCCATTATCAGACCCTATTAACTTAGGCAGGCTGTATCTTGGAAAAATATCTTCTAGGATATTCTTGACCAAAATTTGCGCTATTTCTTTTCTTTTTTTTTTTCTTTTTTTTTGTGGGGAAGGCTTCAATGCATCCTGAAAATGTATCTACAAAGACTAGGAGATATTTAAGTCCATACCTTGCTGGCTTTATTTCAGTAATGTCCACTTCCCAGTATTGTCCTGGTTTGGTTCCTCGTATGTGCTTTCATACAGGAAGCTTGAAAGGGTAAGCATTTACCAATTGATGAACCCGACAGGCTTTTGTTACCCATTCAGTTATTTTCTTCACTGTGAGTCTGTTAGTGGAAAACTCTGTTCTTGATCCTTCAGGAATGCCTGCAGTTTCTTTGAACCAAGGTGAGTGAGTTGATGTACATTTTCTACTGACATAGTTAGAGCCGTGGCTCTTGGAGTTTTTACTGAAAGATTTAGAAATTCCACTTAAGGGCCTTCAGGGTTAAAATTTATTTTGGCCCAGAGCTTGGTGAGCAGATCTCCGCCGATCAATGGGGCCAGGCATTCTGGGACTACTAGGAAGGAGTGATGGATTTTTCCTTTTCCCAGGTCCATGGTCCTCTTAGTTGTCCAAGCCCGATATTTACTGCCATTAGCCCCTTGAAATAGAGATTTTTTATTTGATAGAGGGCCCAATGTGGCCTTATGGGCTCAGTATATTGCCCCTGTATCCACTTCAAAGTTTACTGGGGTCCCCTCCACTTCAAAAGTTACTCTGAGCTCGGGGAGGGGATCTGAGCCCCGACTTTCTTAGTCATCCTCCAGAGTCAGAATGGCTGGCTGGCGTGGCTGTCGCTTTCTATGTCAATTTTGGCCCAGTGTCCTTTTTGTTTGAGTAGGCACATTGATCTGAGGCCAAGGGTGGCCTCTGTCGTGGGCCAACATATACCTTCTTGTCTCCCTGTTTCTTAATTTTTGGCCTATTTGTTGTTGTGACCTGGACCTTAGTCAATGCCTTACTCTGCCTTTTGTTTCTTTTATCCTCCATTTGCTCCCTTCTCTTCCTCAGTTTCTCTCTTATAGTATACCTTCTCAGCTTCTCTGACTAAATCTCTCAAAGTCATATCTTGTAATCAATCTAAGCTTTGTAACTTTGTTTTAATATCCAGGGCAGTTTGCCCAATAAAGGCCATCGTGACAGATGCCTTTTGATTCTCTGCCTGACGATAAAAAGGATTATAGCTCCTATATGCCTCCATAATTCTCTCTAGAAACATAGAGGGAGATTCATCAGGCCCCTGATAATCTCTCTTACATTGGCCAAATTAGTTGGTCACTAGCGGCTGCTCGGAGACCCACTATTAGAGCCCGGCAATAAGTGGACAGATGCTCCCTACCTTCAAAGGTGTTGGGGTCCCAGTTGGGTCGGTTCAAGGGAAAGCCGGCTTTGATTATGTTGGTAAGTTGTGTCGGATGCACACCTGGTCCAAGGATTTTTTTTTAGCTTCCTGGAGAATTCCCTTTTTTTCCTCTGTCATGAAGAAAGTCCCTAGCAGTTGTTGGCTGTCATCCGAAGTAGGCTGGTGTGAAAACATCAATGACTCAACCACACCTGAGAGCCGGGTGGGGTCCTCGGAAAAAGGGGGATTGTAATTTTTTAAGTTACATAGGTCTGAAGAGAAGAACGGCCAATACTGGTAGGCTTGAATTTTCCCCCAATGGCCATTGTCAATCATTGGTCCATAGGGTCGAACGGGAGGCATCCCAAGAGTTCCAGTGTTTTCAATCATTCACCGCCAGCGAGTTCCTTTAGCAGGGCCAGCTTCCTCCATGGGAGGAGGTGCTGTGTGTGCTGCAGGGGAATTACCTGGAGGGCGCTGGGCCGGCTTAGCTTCCTTCAATGGAGGAGAGGCTGAGTCAGCAGCAGGGGTATCACTTAGAGGGTGTTGGGGGTTAGAGGATGAGGGCAGGGGATAAGGAGGGGGAGGAGAGTCCAGTAGACTCAAATCTGGTGACACAGGGAAAACAGAGTGTGGAGGAGGAGGAGGAGCAGAGTGTTTGTGAGTTCCTGGGGGAAGGAGTCATTGCGGGGGCAGGGGCAAGGAAAGGCTTGACCCATTGAGGAGGAAATTTGCAGAGGTCCTGCTGAATTAAAATATATGGCTGTTGATCCAGATGACTATCTGGCCACGGCTGAAATACAATATCTCTGAATTATAAATTAGTGGGAAGTAGAAAGATCCTTCTAGGGGCCATCCGACTCCAAAGATGGGCCATTCTGAGGTACAGAAAGTCTGCCACATCCGGGGCTTTACTGAAATAAAGAGATTCTGAGCCCTTAAACGGACTTTGGTATAGTGATCAAGGGTCAGGGACAGAGGCATTGAAGTGCTCTGTTCCATAATGAGAGATACACAAACAGTGAAAGCAAGACACATGACACAGGCAAGACAAGACAATAAAGACAGGCAATGGACGTTCAACACTGAGACCATGACTGAGTAGCCGGCAAAATCCGATGGACTGGCAATACTGAATCCGAAACAAAATATCACTGAGTCAAGGAGACTATTGTTCCTCAATTTCCCGAGTCCTCTCAGGCGTCCTCCAGGGACGTGGCCTGTGGTTCTGTAACACGACTGTCAGCCACCATCAGAGAGAGCTCACACTCTTCATTGACAGCCATTTTGCCAAACCCTAACCTGAAACCTGAAACCAGAAAGAGGCGCCTTACTTATCTGAGGGGGGTCCATTGGGGTCTCTCGTCCACCGTTGCTTGATCTCTGTGGAACCTCCATATGTAAAGGTCGGGCTAGTGTCAGAGGAAGGGACAACCAAGAGACTTTAACATGCAACAGCAAAGGATTTACTGGGGGTCCAGCATGCTGGGGCTCAGAGTTCACTTGAATAGAGCAGAGAGCCCTGAGAACAGCTTCAGCAGAGCTTATATACTTTTCTTGGAGAGGGCAGGGAGGGAAGTTTATTGATGGGTAAGGGTCAGTGGGCGGTTAGCGCTTAACCGGGTGAGGGAGTACAATCTGCAGTTTGGCAGATGGGGACAGCACATTCTGGGAACAAGATTAGCAAACAATTCTCAAGATTTCAACAGTGTTTTATTAAGCGTACAGAAACACAGGAAGTGACAAGTACCTATTTTATTAAACTTTCACTACCAACTATCCCTTTTTGACTGGATGTTCGCTTCTACATTCAATCATCCAAGGTACAAGGTCCTATGTCATTGTATATGGATTTATCTGAGACAACTTTGCAGAAAGTAATTCAAAGCTAAGTAGTCCCAATCAAGGGACCAATGCCCTTCTGGGCTTCAAATCTTACTTAGATTTCTGTTTTCATACATATATTTTACCTATGTATTCTACATATATTCAAATATATATATATATATATATCATAGTATATATATTTCATCCAGAGTTTCACAAATTTATAAGAATTTTTTTCATGTTTAATCAATTCCTTCTTCAGAACACATTTATTCCTCCAGGTCTCTTGACTGGTCTTTTCATGAGACTTCTTGCCAAACACATTATTTTTGACTTCCACAATCACTTTTGAAGCAAAACTCACACACTCTTCATGATAAACCATAACACTCATATTACCATTAGAATGTAACAGGATGGAATGAATGATTGTATAGCAATATAAGATTTTCTGTATATTTTCAGATATCAATTCAAAAAATTATTTAAAGTTGGAACCAGTTATATTATTTATTCTCAGGATGGTCTATTCATGCATTATCTCTATATCCAAAGACTCCAGGTACACCTGATTTTACACCCAACACTTATTTATACGTCTTCAAAATATTGCTCACAGAAATGGTGGAAGAAATACTCATGTCACCTGATGTCCATATACATTTTATCACAGTAATATTCTCGACAAAAAAGCAAAGGTCACACTTTGATTGTACGAAAGCCTAAATGGAAAGTGAGCATGGATTACTAAAAACATCTATGTGCAGGTTGCCTAATGCTCTCAAATGTCAATCCTATTGTTGAGTACATATTTGTTTCTTCCTTAGATTATATATTCAACAACAACCCTGTTAAAAAGGCCTAATCCTATCACTGACTTTATACTTTGCCTGATTTCATAATGTCTGTATTCATATCTGCTTTCCTATATATTTTCCCCAGTTCATCATTGTGACTGACTCTTCACATATACTAACTTTTACATTCACTCTCTATCTGAAACCCAATTGCTAAAGAACTTTTGCTGCCAATCCTATACTCACCCTTCTTCCTAAACCTACCAACTATCTTTCTAATAATACCGACTATCCCTGTTTGACTGGATGTTCTCTTCAACATTCAATCATCCAAGGTACAAGGTCCTATGCCATGGTATATCGATTTATCTGACACATCTGTGCAGAACAAAATTCAAAGCTAAGTATCCCAATCAAGGGCCTAATGCTCTTCTGGGCTTCATATCTTACCTAGATTTCTGTTTTCATACTTATATTTCACTTGTATATTCTTGTAAATATCACAGGTACCCAATACCATTATTCATCAATCAGAATGATTCCTAAGCCAAATCGAACCTGTTATTAAGCCTTACCATACACTTTTCCCTCAATCTAACTATACAGAAGAGCAGGGACAGAGTTTGTCTTACAATACAGAAATAGAGGGGATCTTCCACCGGCAGAGAACCTCAAGGTCCATGCAGAAATGATCCCTGGAGAAGATGTATGCAGCTATTTAGGACCTGAGAGAGCAAAAGTCATCTTCAATGGCAAACAACCTGCTCAGAATGAAGGGATTTGTCTGAATCAGCCACTTTCTTCTTTATGTAGAGAAGACGGACCAAACGAGGCTTGTATGGTGAGCTGTTCCCAGGTGCCTATGGTTGATATACCATTTTAACTTGTGAAACTGTCACAGGAAGTAGAGGCAGCCTCCATCACATGAGACCCTTCGAAGCTACTGTTAAAACAAAGTGGTTGCCAAGGCAGTGTCATAATTCAGTTCCTGAAGGAAGTGAACTAACTAATTTATTGGTGATGGAGCTCTCTGAACTTGGGATCCAAGAAGCCTGGCATCCAGAGACAGTCCCAGTCACAGTCACAGTGGGCTAACTTATTTGGATTTACCAAGAACAGAGTAAGTCTTTTTTGGTACCTACTGATATGAGGATGGCCAAATGCCAGGAAAGCTCTGAAGAGGGGTCTTTCATGAAAAAGCAGGTAGTGGCTCACCACTGGCTCCTGACAACTTCACAGTGTTGGCCAAGGAGACCAGATCTGAAACAGGACAGGCCATTTTGGGGGAACAAATAATGGCCAACCAGTCAGAGGACACTCCGGATATTCACAGACCTTCTTGGGTAAAGAAGTTGCCTTTGTGGGTGTGGGTGTGTGTTTGTGGCTTTGTCACATGTTCTGAGAATTGATAGGAAAAGCAGTTTGTTTCGTTTGGAGTGGACTATTTCTAGTAAGTCATTTGACAAGGCGAGTGTTTCTAGGTCTGTGTATCCCACTGTGTCCGTGGTTGTCGACATTAGAAAAGAGAATGTATCAATGGATGTGTCCTGTCTAGTAGAAAGCTTCCCAGCATTCATTCTGCCCAATTTGTGAATGGACTGCGGTTTGACTTTTCGATTGGCAACACCTCCTATCTCCTTAAGTTTTTGTTTTCTTCCTGAATTGTGGGCACTGTCCAGAATAGGCAAATGGTTTTGTGTTCAAGATATGTACCACCACCAAACTCTGTGACATGGCCATGTACTGGATAGCTGAAGGAAATGGCGAGCATCTCAGAAAACTCAGATACCAGAGTGACCAGAAGAGTCTCAGTGGGAAACCCTGCTTTGGGCCTTTTGCTTACCTATTGTTCTTTTGCCCTGAATGTCAGGAAGGTCTTTGCCTCAGGCCACCCATTGGTGAAGGCTGAAGCAAACAGTTTTCAAATTGTAATGAATGGGCATCACCTGTGGCTCTTTGCTTAATTGCTTTGAAATGGGATGGGTCTGAATAAGCCTCTTTGCCCTCTGTGATGCTGTGGTTAGAGTTTCAGCACCTGAGGGATCTAAAGAAAAATTTCTTCTGTATCCAAAACCAAAATGGCCAAAAGAGCAGTCATTGTGGATGAAGTCTCTCGCCTTCCTCTAAGGATCCTGACCTTTATCAATTGTGAATCGGGATCTTTCGGTCAAATGAGTTCTTCAAAGCCCTGCAGAGGCTAGCCCAGAGATGCGTGGGTTTTCTCATAACTCCAATTCACATAAAGAATCTAAACCCCAGAGCCAGTAGGCCTCAAATTGGAGAATTGGAACAGTATTAACAGCAGTCCTATTTGATCACTCATGGTTAACAGGAAGGGTGTTCAGGACACCCTGACTTTAGGCAAATGAGGGGCAAGGAAGTTTATTTTGGACACTGTCTTGCACAGCGCCCCTCATGAAAACCCCCAGCCAATGGTTATTATGTGTGTCTATTGGAAGAAGATAAGGGCCATGTGGGAGTGTTTTGGTTTTAATTGTGGTCATTTGTTTGGCGTTTGGAAGAGATGACTGGGTCCACCTAGGATTGAACTCAGGTGTGATTCCCCTTAGAGACTGTGTTCTGTAACTGACCTCAGAGAAGTATTGCCATGTATTGTGTTTGGATTTTAGGAGTCCACCCATGAGAGTCGTCCTTGGAAACTGAGATCTACGCCCAGGGGGGCTTTCCACAGAGCACTGGGAATCTCATCCAAGATATGCCATGATTTTATTCTGAAAGATTGGCAGCCGTAGTTGAGAGTAAAAACACACATGGACCTCACATTGTAGACCACAATGTGACCTTTTGCCTACTCTTTGGGAAGCCTTGTATCTGAGAGTTCTCCAGAGCTTTCATTGAAATGAACTTCCTCATCATTTAATGGTTCCTGAATGAATTGAAACCCACAGTGCCTTCAACTTCATTTATGAAATTTCAAAAACTTCATTTTTGAATTTTCCATGACCAGGTGGCACTGGAGAACCTTAGGATGTCCTGTTGCTGATCATGAGGGTACCAGACAGTGCCTAGAACTGAGATGTCAGTAAGTTGGAGCTTTCTGAGTAGTAGGCCTAGAGCAGTGGTGTGCAGGTGTGTGATAAAACATCTGTGGTGGGGTCATGTGGATCTTACACTGGCTCCAAATGGCTTGTGAATGACATGGTGCAGCCAGCACACCCTTGTATATAAAGGCATATTGTTACATAGAGAGTTTTCACGGCAATGTTCACAATCTGGTTGCTATGATCAAGGGGGCAAGCAATGTTGGATAGAAGCCTGGTTGTTGCATTCTCCTGCAGACCCTGACCCCCCACATATTACAGGACACCCTCCAGGACTGTGTCTCAGTTGAACTCCTTATATGCCTTGAAGCAAATACAAAACACCCAGTGCAGGAGCAAGAAATAACACGAACACTGGAGGATGACCAAATGGCTTTCAAGTCCACATGGGGAGACACTTAGCCCTGAGTGGTCACAGTTTAGCTACAAAGAGAAAATTCAACACTGCTGCCTCATGTTCATTGAAAAATAGGAAACCATGTCCTCCAGGTCACATAGATGCAGACTCAGCTTTGATGTTCTCACTAAAAAGGAAGCTAAAGCTCCTGACAACAATGTATATTTCAAGTGCCCAACCTCATTGTCAGTATCTCCAGAAGTCTTTAGGCCAGTAGAGTTCCATGTTTGTGGAGTTTTACCCTGTCCCTAAGTTTTGGAAGCTCCTCTAAAGCCTCAAAAGTTTTAAACTTCTGAGAATTTTCCATTCCATATATGTATTTACAGATTTTCTGACTCTTCTCCTCTAATTTTGTCTTTCTTTGGGCGAAGGTTATGTCAAGCCATTTTCTGAATTAGAGTGGGAAGTTATTTGTGTAACACATATTGCATACACATTGGATTCATTTTCCAATTTTCCATTTGAAATACTGAATCCCTGACACTAACTTATACCCTACTACACTCTGACTAGTAATTCTAATATGATGCAGAAAAGTAACCAAATCAGAATTGAAATACAAGCAGTTCAGAAGAGGCATGGTGTATTCTTGAACTTGCCTTTTGCATGATAAAGGTTAGGTGTTATAAATCCAGTCTATTTTTAATTGAAATAGATATCCATGTGTTTTTAAAGTTAACAAATATGTGAATTCCTGTCTCCCTTTGTGTGTAGCCTATTCAGCACATGTATTTTTATATGCACATATCGAATCCCAGCTGGTATCACACCTACATTCTTGTGAGGTGGCTGACTTGGCAGATACAAATTTTGAGAAGGGATCACTCCTCGTAAACGCTGTTGGAACTGAAATTCAAACTATGGGAGAGCCTCCTAGTAGAACAACATTATACATAAATCCCTGTTAAGTAAATTGAATATGTTTGGATCTGTGAATGTTGTGTATTTAATGGTGAATTTCGATTAGCATATATGTTGCTACATTTTAATATCTGTGTGTGTGTGTGTGTGTGTGTATACACACACACTCTACAGATTTTTCAAAATATGAAATATATATGTCTTATTTGCACTCCCTAAATTCATTCATGTTCAAGTATGTGGATTTATAATCAACTTTTCACCAGATTATTGTCAGAAATATTCATCCACCTGAAATACATATTTGTTTCCTAGTACTGAAAACTACCTTCAGTGAATGGTGCATACAACTCCTGTTCATAGCTGCAGCCTAAGGGGCCCAGCAAACTTCCAGCTGCCTGCAAACTTTCAGCTGCCGGCTGATGATTGGCTCACAGTGGCCCCAGCAACATCTAGCTGATTGGCTCCTCTGCGGTGATGCTCATTGGAGATGCTCATTGAGCTGTTTCCCCACCCTTTCAGACTGCCAGCTGATATTTGGCTCACAGCGGCCCCAGCAACATCTAGCTGATTGGCTCCTCTGCGGTGATGCTCATTGGGCTGCTTCCCTGCCTTTTCAGATCACAGAGCTGCTCATTGGGGGACTTTTTTGACTCCGCACGTGACCCAGCCAATCGGCCTCAAGAGCAGGAGGATTGTGGGAAGTGGAGAGAGGCTTGTGTGGGAGGGAAAGGCTTGTGGGAAGCCGGTGGTGACAGTTGGGGCTCTGAGGGTTTTTCCTGAGAGGCTCTTTTGCTTGGCGTGTGTGGTTCTAAAAATAAAGTTGCTTTCTTTTGAAAAGTGGATCCTGATTGTGCCCAGCCAGACTGCAGCATTTGGTGGCTCGCATGGGGAGCGACTGAGGGTAACTGATAAGGTAAACTGCTCGCCCCTGAGGGCAGGACAAGAGGATGGGTAGCCATTTTAAGATTCCTCTTTTGTTTTGCTTCACATTTGCTTTAAATTGCCTGTCCCTGGAGACGAGTGAGACGGAAGAAAAAACGCTCACATCTGAGGAAAAACTATTTGTGTCTGAGGAACAGATAGAGAGAAAGGCTATAATGATATTTTGTTTTTCCATTTTTATTTCATTCTATCTCTGTTTTGTTTGGTGTTATCTTGTTGGGTTGTATTATAGTAGAAATATGGCATCAGAAATTAGAAAAAAAAAACAAACTGAAAAAGTGTTAAGTAAATTGTTAGAGGAAGGAGGCATCCCAGTAAAATTAAGAGCAGTCAGGGCATACGTTGATACAATACAAAAATGTAGCCCATGGCTTTTTAAGGAGGAGTTGTTAAATATATCACAATGGAACCATCATGGTGAAGATTTAAAAAGAATAGAAAAGAAAAGCCCAGGGACTCTGCCAGTTGGCACATTGCCATTGTGGACTTTCGTATCTTGTTTGTTTAGTCAAAAGCCTTCAGTTCAGACAATGGTAGAGGAAGGAGAAGACATATTGATTCAAGTAAAAGAGAAGGTCTCTCAAGTTAGACAGAGGAAAAAAATTCAAGTAAAAGAGAAGGTCTCTCGAACCAGTCAGACAGAGGAAAAAAATCATGTAAAAGAGAAGGCCTCTCAAGCTAGTCAGACAGAGAAAGAAAGTGTAAAACAGTAAAAGCCATCAGGGGGAAATTTACAACAGGAGACTACTACTAACACCTTTCTATCACCAGAGGGTGTAAGTGTCCAACCAACAGAACCACCTCTACAGGAGACTGCTACTAATACTTTTCTATCACCAGAGGACGTAAGTGTCCAACTAACAAGGCCACCTCCATATGCTGGGAAGCCCCCAACCCCCACAGTTGATAGTTGGGATCCTGAGACAAGATCTCAAATATTAACATGCCCTATATTTGAGGTAGGAGGGCAGCGAGTTTACCATGCTTTAAATTTCAAAACAGTGAAGCAGATAAAAGAGGCTGTAACAACCTATGGTCCTCAAGCACCCTTCACTGTAAGCATGGTCGAAACCATTAACAACTTGAACATGAAGCCAGCGGATTGCGCTAATATGTGTAAAGTTGTGCTAAATGGAGGACAATACCTGTTATGGAAGGTTGACAATGAGGAATTTTGCAAGGAGACGGCTATGCGAAATGCAGCAGCTGGTTATCCTCAGAGAAATCTAGATATGTTGTTAGGAAAGGGACCTTATGAGGATCAGCAGCAACAAATTGCATATGATTCTGGTGTATGTGCATAAATTGCTGTAGATGCAATTAAGTCATGGAAGACTTTACAAGGACTTGGAGGTTTACAAGGTCAATTATCTAAAGTAATACAAGGAGCTAATTAACTTTATGCTGAATTTGTCGATAGGCTTATTCAAACAGGTACCAGAGGTTCTGGGAAAACAGAACCAGCAATGCTATTACTAAAAAAACTGGCTTATGAGCAAGCGAATAGTTGGTGCAGAGATATAATTAGACCATGGAAACATGAAGATTTAAACACATATATTAAATTATGTAGAGACATTAATGAACAAGAGCAAGTCGTGGCAACTGCAGTAAAACAGGCTTTAGATGCCAGAGACATTAATGAAGAAGGGCAAATTGTGGCAGCTGCACTAAAACAGGCATTAGATGTCAGGCCAAGAACATGCTACAATTGTGAACAAACAGGACATTTTAAAAGGAATTGCCCATAGGAGGAGGGTTTAACAAAATTACTTATAGATATTAAAGGTTTTTTTTTTTTTTCAATTCCAATTCATCCTGAGGATAGTCCACGTTTTGCATTTACTATCCCTGCACTAAATCATGAAGGTTCTGATCAGAGATATGAATGGAAAGTACTGTCTCAAGGGATGGCTAACAGCCCAACAATGTGTCAAATTTATTTTAACAAAGTAATCAAGCCACTTAGAAATCAAAATCCTGAACTACAAATATTTCACTATATGGATGATGTATTATTAGCACACAAAGCTAAAAACACATTGCTAGAATGTTATGCCACACTTACAAACTTATTAAAAAATAATCTAGATATAGCAATAGATAAAGTACAATTAAATTTTCCAGTTAATTATTTAGGTGTTCTATTATCCTCAACCATGTACCGCCACCAAAAATTCAAATACAAGTAGATCAACTCAAATCACATAACGACTTTCAAAAGTTATTAGGAGACATAAATTGGATAAGGCCTTATCTAGGTATACCAACAGGAGAGTTGGGATATTTATTTTATATCCTAAAAGGTCCATCATATCCCAATTCACGGTACATGTTAACGCCTGAAGCAAGAAAGGCATTAAAAATCATTGAAACATATATGGAAAATATGCAATTGGATAGAATTGATATAAGTTTGCCTTTATTATTTATTGTCTACCAACAAAAAATATTCCTACAGGAGTATTTTTGCAAGAACGTCCATTATTATAGATACATTTATCTTATTCTCCTAACACTATTCTTACTAGGTACGCTGAGGCTATAGGACAATTAATACTCAAAGGAATAAAAGCAGCAAAGTGAGTGCTTGGGATTGCTCCCAATAAAATTATTACTCCACATACTCTGAATCAAATTGATGAGTTAGTTAATGAGTTAAATACTTGGGCAATAATCATGTGCAAATCTAATGTTTCATTTCATAATCACTTACCATCTAATCCTTTATTGTCTTTTTGGTCATCGCATCCTGTAATTTTTCCAAAATTGACAAGAAAAACACCTATCATGAATGCTCCAAATATATTTACTGATGGATCAAATAATGGTACAGCAGCAATAGTTACACCTGATCAAACTTTTACATTTCTAGTACCCAAACAATCAGCTCAAAATGTAGAGCTTAATGCAGTATTAAAAGCTTTTGTGATGTTTAAAGATTCTGTATTTAATTTATTTTTGATAGTCAGCATATAGTTAATGCTATAGTATGCCTTGAAGATGCTGGTAGGATTTCCCATTCCTCTACTGTTTTCTCCTTGCTTTCCACTATACAAAGTATAATCTGGGACAGAAAAGATCCATTCTTTATAGGACATATCAGGGCACATACAGGATTGCCTGGAGCCATCAGTTTGGGCAATGATTTAGCAAATAAAAGTACACATGACATACATATTTTCTCTACACTAGAAGAAGCTATAAATTTTCGTAAAAAGTTCGATGTCAAAGCTAATACCTTACAAAAGCCTTCTAAAATAACTAAGGAAAAAGCTAGACAAATAATAAAACAATGTCAAAATTGTGTGACCTTTTTACCACAAGTTAATCTTGGAGTCAATCCTAGAGGATTGATACGTAATCATATTTGGCCGATGGACATCACACACTTGCCAGGATTTGGAAAATTAAAATATTTGTATGTTACAGTTGATACTTCTTCTGGATTTTTGATGGGCACCCTTCATGCCGGAGAAAAAACTAAAGATATTATCACTCATTGCTTACAAAATTTTGCCACTGTGGGCGTTCCCAAACAGTTAAAAACAGATAATGCCCCTGGTTATACTTCTACCTCTTTTAAACAATTTTCGTCATCATTTGGCATTACTCATATAACATTAATCCCATACAATCCACAGGGACAAGGCATAGTTGAAAAAGCTCATCAAACTATTAAAAAGTACTTATTAAAGCAAAAAAGACGCAATTGGGAAAGGGTATATATTCCCCAAAGACAAACTTAAAATAACCCTTTTTATTCTAAACTTTTAAAATTTGGATTCATCAGGACTTAGTGCTGGGGAAAGGCATATGTGTCCAAAAAATGTGCATAAGCCCAAGGTTCTTTGGAAAGATATTCTAACAGGACAATGGAAAGGTCCTGACCCAGTAATTGTCTGGAGTCGGGGGTCTGTTTGTCTGTTTCCACAGGAAAAACAGTAGCCGATTTGGATTCCAGAGAGATTAACCAAGGTCCTGACCCAATGATTGTCTGGAGCCAGGGGCCTGTTTGTGTGTTTCCACAGAGAGAACAACAGCCGATTTGGATTCCAGAGAGATTAACTGAAGCGATTTCTACAGAACAAAAAGAAGATGATTTGACTCCAGTCCATATCAGCTGATATCCAAAATTCCAGTTTGGCTACCCTTACATCTAAGATAGAACCAGGATGCTTTTTTCAATATCTATTTTATTATTGCCTTTTCCCACATTTTATTTTGTTTTTTTGAGCTCATACATACCTAGTTTAATGTTTTGGTGATCAGTTCTATTTTTTGACAATAAAGTTTTTAAACATTGCAATGGAGATTTCACATGTAAAAAGTTATAAGGCCTTTACTATTAGGTTATGTGTTGTATGTATTATATTATGTGTGCACACTTGTGTTTTGTGTTATATGTTTGAATGTTCATATGTCCATATATCATATATGATGAGGGCTCATGAAAAAATTGATCCAAATATTTTTTTATTCACATTATTTAAATGGTTTAATTTAAATTGGGTAAACAGCTGTTGAGGATTGTTTTAAAATGTGAACAAAAAAGGAGGTTAACAGATCTGTTTGTTTTCTTTCACATTTCCTTTTCATTATATTTAATAATTCTCTCCAAGACAATGTAAATTGTTAAGAAAATTGTTTTCTTTCAGTGTTTTCTGGAATGTTACATAATTTTTTCTTTAGCCATTATTGCCAGAATTTCTATCTTCGTCACAGTGCTGGTGAAATCAAAGATAAAACCAATCTACAGCTTCTGCAATAGCCATCACTGAACTGCTTGCAGAACTTGCCTGGACACACTGTGAACTCACATGTATGCATTGTAAACTATCTGTTTGTGCAGCAACTTGTGGTAGTGTTGGGTTATATTTGCTGATGATGTCATTGGTGGTACAATTTTTTCAAAAGGAGGCGTCAATTGGCTTGGTGTATCTTCCTCCCTTCTGAGATTCCAAAAGTAAGGGACAGGGTAAACACTCCACAACCATGGAGCTCTGCTGGCCTAAAGACTTCTTGAGAATCTGCCTCTGACGTTGGGCACTTGAAATATATGTTGTTGTTGGGAATTTTAGCTTTCTTTGTAGTGAGACCATCAAATCTGGGTCTGCATCTATGTGACTTGGAGGTCATGGTTTCTTATTTTCCAATGAACATGAGGCAGCAATGTTGAATTCTCTCTTTTAGGGTAAACTGTGGCCACGGGGGGCTAAGTGTATCCACATGTGGACTGTGAAGCCATTTGGGCATCCTTCACTTTTTGTGGTGTTTCTTGCTGCTGAAATGGAATTTTTGTATTTGCTTCACGAAATACAAAGAATTCAACTGTTACCCAGTGCGTGAGGGAGATCTGTCACCTGTGGTAGGACAGGGTCTGCAGAAGAATGCATCAACCAGGCTTATATTCCACATAGCTTGCCCCCATGACCATAGCAACCCGATTCTAAA